>NC_084605.1:7840558-7954500 GCF_033807715.1 Cololabis saira | reverse complement strand
TGGTACAAGATGTTCAAAGCCTTTTTCCAATCAGGACTAAACTACTAATGTACCGTATTTTCCGCACTATAAAAGGCGCACCTAAAAGCCTTTAATTTTTCTCAAAAACCGGCAGTGCGCCTTATAATGCAGTGCGCCTTATATATGATCATCACGGTAATGTCTGTTACTGTAGTCAGGGGGATTGTGGGTAATGTAGTTTGTGTCGCCGAAGTAATGGCGCTAAAAACGTCAGAAATCGTCACAGACGTTCAAGACAACAGCAGCGACGCTGACTCGCATAATGGAGACTTTGACGAGACGGAGCAAAGCTGGTTTTTATTTTGTTAATAAAGTTTGGTACTTTTCTTCTTGGTTTTTTTTTGCATTTGCTGTAGGATTTTGTAGCATTTCCTGTAGCGCAGCTCCATCAGGTAGATACGTAACTCAACCCCAGCCACTATAGTACGGTATTTTACCATATATTTAGTGCGCCTTATAATGCGGTGCGCCTTATATATGGAAAACGTTTTAACATGTGTCATTCATTGAAGGTGCGCCTTATAATGCGGTGCGCCTTATATATGGAAAACGTTTTAACATGTGTCATTCATTGAAGGTGCACCTTATAATGCGGTGCGCCTTATAGTACAGAAAATATGGTAGTTGTAATAGTAAGTATTGACAGAAAACACAAAGGTTTACACCATGTACCACTATCTGGACCAGGTCTCTAGACCCTCAAAGGACCTCAGACCCAGACTCTGGTCCTCCCAAAGACATTCTGTTAAATTCCGGCGGTAGAGTCACGCCGCCCCTGATGTCTGAGAGCAGTCATCCACTTTACACACATAACCTCCTCATCTCCACCTACTCACTTACCTCTCTTTCCTCCCATTTACCATGCTTTCCTTCATTCCCATCTGCTTCTTTCGTCTCTTTTTCCCCCCATCACATTGCTTCTCTCTCTCTCGCTTGCATTCATCCTGCTAAACCCAAACACCATTGTTTTCCTCCCCCAACATTTGTCCCCTCTTGCAATTTATCTCATCTTGTACTAACCCAATCACTCACTTTAGCTTTTATTCGTCTCTGATGAATCCCTGCCATATTAAAAAGGAGTTCTCATTAAAGAAAGTGTAGTTTGATCATGCATTTTCTCTGTATAAAATATTATTATTTTTTCTGCAGCAACACTGCCCTCTAAAGGTATACAATGTGAACAGCCTCCTCTTCAGAGGCAAAGTCCAGTCAAAGAGCAGCACATCAAATCCAGACAATCCAGCAAAAAAATAATCAAGTTTCTTCAATCGTAGTTTCCTTCACAGGTTTCCTTTTTAAACTCAGGGCTGAATTTTAAATTCGTCTTACATATAGAGAGCTTAAAAGGAACCCTGCATATTAAGACATGTAGGTCTTAAAAGATAAATGTTGGTATCAATTATAACAATGTGATATAAAAAACCTTGTTGATGTCTTCGTTTTTATAAAATTTGAAAATATAATTTAACTCGTAGGTCGCCATTGTTGTTTACATTCTGGGTAGTAACGTCACACGGTGGCACCTGCTGGCCCCCGTCCACTGTTCTGACACCCAGAAACAGATGAAAACACAGCTAAACAGATGACGGCGCACCAGAAACACAGATGAAAACACAGCTGAACATTAAGGTGACGGCGCACCTACAAAAAAGTTAAATAAAATTAAAAAAAAGTGCAGCCCCATACAGCATGAACTATAAGAACACCATAAAACTCAGATAGACTAACAGACCACACGTTTCAACTAGCAGATAGCCGATGCTACAATAAAAACCCCAGCCAGATCTGGCGTCATTAAATTAAATAAAGATGTTCTTGCCTATTTGAAGCGAAGTCTGCGCCTCCCGTTTCGTCAAAGTCCCGGGCCAGTCCCCTCAGCCTCCGGTCTGTCATCACACAGCACCGAGGCCGGTTTTAGAGGGAGAGGGGGGGGGGCTTAATGCCCACTCAAACGTGCATATTGCCCACCGGCGTCTCCATCCCGGCGGCGGTAGCGAGAGCGGAGAGCGGGTGGCGGAGCGCTGCGGGCTGTAGAGCCCCGGCTACGCAGGCTACGGCGTAGCCTACGCAGGCTACGGCGTAGCCTACGCAGGCTACGGCGTAGTCTACGCAGGCTACGGCGTGGTCTACGCCGTCTACGCCGTAGGCTACGCCGTCTACGCAGGAGCCTAATGCACTGGTAAGATGCGCACAACATTGATCATTTTTGCAGATCTCCCGTGCATCACAGAACTTTGATCCAGTTTGCCTGAACCGAGACGTCTTATGGGCTCCCTCGTCAGCCTCCACGGCCGGGAGAGAGCTGCTCAACTATGTTTTATATACCTGTCCCAGTTAAACTAATGGGGCTTATCTTCCCAGAGCCACCGTCGTACGTCATCGCCCCCAGAATGCATTGCGCAGGTAAAACATGGCGCCTCCCGCAGGTCAAAACATGTAATAAACATTGTAGATTTTTAAAGCAATTAGATTATTTTATGTGTTTCTAACAACATATTTTAGTACAAGAGAACAATTGTGGCTAATTAGGGACTACATGTCTTAATATGCAGGGTTCCCTTTAAAGAGCTTGTGAGCTTACACTACATCCTGCAGCATCTCGACTCTCCAGGGACGTACGCCAGGATTCTGTTTGCAGATTTTAGCTCGGCGTTCAACACCATCATCCCTGAAATCTTCCACTGAAAGCTCGTCCAACTCACTGTGCTCACCTCCACCTGTCAGCTATCTGCAGCTGACAGCTGACAGGAGGCAGCAGGTGAGGTTGCACTCAGACCATCAGCGCTGGCGTCCCCCAGGGATGTGTCCTGGCCCCACTGCTCTTCTCCCTCTACACACATGACTGCTCCTCCTTCTGTAAAACTCCTGGAGTATGCAGATGACATCACGGCCATTGGACTGATCCAGGATGGTGATTAGTCTACTGTACATCCAGACAGGAAGTGGAACAGATGGTCCAGTGGTGCAGTCAGAACCACCTGAGGTCAAAGTTGAGCCTGATTCTGATTAAGGGCCAACGCATCTCTATATTAGGGCTGGGGATCGATTCAAATGTCAAGAATAAATTCGATTCCGATTCTTAAGATTCAGAATCGATTATCAAGATTTGATTCGATTCCGATATTGATTTAGGTTAGTGTTATTAAAACTGTTTTTTGAGCAGTTGCATGAATTATATGACTGTAGTTGTGCAAAATATTACTACTAGTATTATATTGAGATTAAACAGCAAGTATTGGCAGCTAATGATGCTGTAAGGACCAATCAGCTCCCAGAATGCTGATAGAACTGCTTTCAGAAACATCATGTGGGTCAGAATTACCAAACAGATCCAGGGCAGCAAACCGAGACGGATGAAATCGGTTTTATTTTTTCCCACATTTTGTTTTTATTTGTTCCATTTTCGGTCTATTTTGGTTTTTAATTTTTGAGCATTTGGTTTTTAGCATTTTTTGCAAATGTCAAGACAGTATATAAAGTAATGAAATATAGACAATGTATGCAATTATAACCTAACACTTTAATGTTTTCATACCTTTAAACATATTTAAAGACAAAAACATGGCACCAGTTATTCTCGTGTCCAACAAAACATTCCTTTTTTGGGATAAACAAAAAATAACCAAAAGTTGTAATGTAATGATGAAAAAAAAAAAAAAAATGAAAAAAAAAATAAATAAAAAAAAAAAAAATCGATCTTTAGACATATGAATCGATTTTTAGAAATTAATATGAGAATCGATTTAAAATTGGGAAATCGATTTTTTTCAACACAGGCCTACTCTATATTGAAGATTAGTCTTCAAACCTCCCTTTTAGATGAAGTTTATAGTCAGACATCTTCATGACACATATCCGGGTGGTTCCTACTCCAGTTTAACATGGTTCTCTTTGGTGCATCATGGACAGATATCTTGGGACTTGTCTATGAGGTTTTTGGGGGTTTTTTCCTGGTCATCTCAGACCTCAACCTGGTCCTCCACTGGATCTGGTTCTGGTTTTGGTTGAGTTTTTTTTGTCCCCATTAACCAGGTTTTCTCCCCACTGTCACCTCATGCATCAGGATGAAGATTTCACCAATGTGAAGATTTGATCCAATCAGTCAGTTTCTGTAGCTTGAATGTTTTTATGAACCGGTGGTTCAGTTAGAATGAAGTACGATTATGAACTGGAATAAATGCATACAATTATAATCAACTGGACTAAATTGGAATATAATTTGGATTTAACTGGATTGGATTTAAGTTGTAAACATGTGTTTTCTGTCTCAAGTGTCCTGAGGTGACGCTCCTGTGAATTGATGCTGTAAGAACAAATAAATTGAAATAAGTTTAATCATTTGATTTCAAGTTTAATTTCTTCATTGTTCGGGGAAAATGAACGCTAATCTGCAATTAATAAAACAATATCAGATCAGATTAATCCAACTTCTATTGTCATCATCAAACTTTAATTTAGGTCTTGTTTTTCCTCACAGAACTAGAGCTTATTGATACAGTTTCATCCACAGTTTATATTTTGTTGTTTTCCAATTTTCACACTCTGATCTTCTCATCTTCCTCCGCCGCTCCGGCTCTGACCTGATCGATGTCTCGGTCTTGTGTGAGAGCTGCACGCAAACTTTAAGCTTGTTTTACTCGACAGATTTTTGGACTGAACAGCCTCCACAAAAACACCAAAAATCAATAGACAAACAACTTCTGCTGATTTCCAGAACTGACAGTTTTGAAGAGAGGCTCCGGCGTCCACCTCGTCAGTGCAACACTGACCCCTGCTGGGTACACAAAATCTTATTTATGAGTTTTTGTGCAACACAAGGACACATTTATGAATAAAAGTGAAAAGGAAAGACTTCAGACATCAGTCCAGATCGGGTTAATGTCCTCAGATCATTAAGCCCCTCAGCTCATTTGGATCAATCACTCAGAGGTCCTAGCTCATTAACACGGAGGGCACTTTGAGACGAGGAGCTCGTTACGAGCCTCTCAGGAGCTGCTTCTTACTGGACTGACCAGGGAGCCAGAACCAGGACTTGAACCTGGTCATCATGCTTCACTTCACCAGTATCTCAAATCTTCTCTTTTTTATTTGATACTGTCCATTACAGCTTTCAGAATAAAATAAAAAAACAAAAAACAAGTCATGTATTTTCTTCTTTGTGATCAGCTCTTTTCAATTAATAGTCTAGGCAGAATTTCTGAAAATGTGCTTATTTAAAGTGCTGAAGGCATTTTGTGAATATTTATAACTGACAACATTTCCAGGGGTATTAAGGGGTGCCGAATCCAAATCTGCTGTATATGAAGCTCAAAAATGTCCCAAAATGCCTCAAAATTGAGAAATCCAACATGGCCGCCACCATCTTTTTTACTAAACAAGGTACAAAAATGAATTAAATGTACTTTTGTAAGTTATCCTACATGGGAAATTTGATGCCCATATTCAGATTTGAGATATATCGAGATTGGGGATGGCAAAGGTTCCATTCCAGCACATTTGATACATTTTACCTCAAAACAAAATACAAAGTAAGTAAAAGTAGCCTAATAATAATAATAATAAAAATAATAACTGAGTAATTATTCATAGTTTCTTGACATTACATCTCAATTCTGAATATGGCATCAAATTGCCCCTCATTTTTGTACCTTGTTTAGTAAAAAAGATAGGCTATACTGAAAAATCAGCCTGGCGGTGGCGGCCATGTTGGATTTCTCAATTTTGAGGCATTTTGGAACATTTTTGAGCTTCATATACAGCAGATTTGGATTCAGCACCCCTTAATACCCCTAGAAATGTTGTCAGTTATAATATTCGCAAAATGCCTTCAGGGTTCTGATTTTGTGAAAATTGACCCTGTCTATAAATAAACCAACGTCACTGAAGGCCTGTAAAAAAGGTTGTCAATCTGAATCTTAAAACCAGAAAGCTGTTCAAAATTTGAACTGAATTGGGAAAAACTGCATTTAGCTACTGCGCGGCTCACAGTTGGAACATTTTGCAACATGCATTGAAGTTGGAAACGTTTGTGCAGCTTGGTCAATTCAAATCCTTAATTGCTGACCATTTTACCCATGTTTGTAATTGTTTTTAATTTTTCTCTTTTTATTGTATTATTCTTTTTATATGGTTGTTGTACATTCGGCATCATTGTAAGTGAGGGCTTGCTCTCAATGATTTCTCTGAATTCAAGTAAAGGTTGATGAAGATACCAGAAGACCCTGAAGTCGAAACATCCGTAAGTCCGTATGAACGTAATCACAAGTGAACGAGAGAGGGCAGTCTCAGGAACAGTAGTCCAATAAAAACACAAGAACAGATTAAATCACAGAAAAACTACTGAATGTTTGGTAACCTGGACAAAAGTGTAGCAAAACACTGAAAGTAGGGCTGGGCGATAGGACCCTCAAATCAATACCACGATAAATTGGGCAGTTTTACCTCGATAACGATAAATACACGATAAACGCGATAGTGTACTGTTTGTTTCTACTTTCATGAGGCGTTTAAACCCTGTGCGCTGAATGTTTCCCTCCCAGTGTCCCATCGACCTTTGTTCAGAAGGAACACATTTGAATATATCAAATAGACCATTTTATTTATTTAATAATAGGGGTGTGCAAACAAGGGAACCTCACGATTCGATTTCGATTATTGGAGCTTCGATTCTTCGATTCTTCGATTATAACGATTGTCGATTCGATTCGATTATTGGTGCCACGATTCTTCGATTATTGTGATTTTTAATGCTTTTTTCCATACAAGATTGATTTTGTCTTCATCTGTGGCTACATTTGTAAATAAATAGCCAATCAATGAACTCAGTTCCTCTAACACTCATTAAGTAAATAACAAGGTTTTTTGAACATTTATATTTTTCAAAGACACAAAATAATGTATTGTATGACTATGTAAACATTTGCTCTTTGACTTACTTAACTTTGACCAGGGAAAGCTGCACTTGCATGAGAGCGCCCTCTATTGGTGGAAAACACTGAAAACGGTCGAGCCCTGGATTTAATGAGTTCATGAATTCAAGTAAACTAGAAATGTACTTAGTGTAAACATATCTGCCATATTTCAAGTGAACAATAAGAAATGTGTATTCTTGAAAATGAAATGATCCAGCAGCTTATTCAGTCTGGAATCTGGATAGGATAACTTAAAAAAAAAAATATATATATATATATTTTTTTTTTTTTTTTTTTTTTACTGGACCATAATCGATTACAAATCATCACGTGACGCATCGCGATGCATCGACACATCGATGAATTGCACCCACCTCCATTTAATAAAGAATAATCCTGTAGTGGCCGTTGTCTATTCACAATATTCATGATATATTAAATAATTTGTCTTTGTGCTGTATTCATTATTATTATTATTACTATTGACAACAGTGGTCTTCTGCTCTAAACAAATAAAAAGAACATTTAATAAAGAGACACATTTAGCCTCAATTGGCCCCCTCAGCGGTGGTGGTGTGTGTTCCTGTTTGTGTTTGTGTGCATTTAAGAGTGTTGTGTGTTCCTCCGCTAAGCATTCCTGGAACGCTTACAGCTGAAACTCAGACCTTACCCAGCAACAAAAAAAAAAAATCTATTTTCTGATTGGTGTGTGGCCTGAGAGCCTGTGAACTTGTTGAAATGCTCAAGTCTCACGCTCAATGCATGAGACTTGAGAGCCCTGTATTTTGTCTGCGGCTATATCAGCCGCTTCTTCGTTTGAACCATCAGTCATTTTCTTGGGTTTCCCTTCTCGTTCAGACTGGATGGGTGAAGTCACGTGATTACAGACACGCTGTACATCATCTTAAAGATGAATGAAAACATCATATCAGCATACAGTCAAAACAGACTAAAAGACGTTCATTTTCTTTTTTTTAATAAACAACACCGAATTTGCCGACAAGGGAAAATTGACGTCGGTCATCGCAGTGAATCTTGGTAAGGGTATATTTTCGGTTTATCGCCCAGGCCTAACTGAAAGATTTACCCAAAATACAACTGAACTTCTAAAAATGCTGATCGAGAACTTCTGCATTTATCTACTAAAGTTATTCATCACACTCTCACACCTCAGAAAATTCAAACACATCCTGCCAACTTTAGCTGAACTGTTTTAATCTTTAAAACAGATCTTTATAAAAGGTAGCGGTCATTAGGTTGTTTAGCGTGACGTCATTTCTAGGCTGACGTCACGTCCGGGTCCGACCCGGCTTATAGGCATAGCAGGCACCGTTGTAAACAACATGTTTGAACCCGTGAATCTCTTTATTATAACCTCCTTTTTCAGAAAGGAACCATCGAGGGTTAAAAAGGGTCTTAACGCTTTCAACTTGAATAGAGTTATTACAGTTAATACAGAGTTAATACAGTTCCATTGCTTTATTTTTTATTGCACTGTCCATACTGGTTGCGAGCGGCGCAGCGCGACGCAGCGCCGTTTTGAGCTGGATTTTTGTCGGACGCCCTGTTTCTATTTTCTTCCTGTCGCTGGCGTTGAAAGCCGGTTGAAAGCGCTGTAGGAAACAATCATTTCAATACAAGAACCTCAATAAAGTGGCAGCTGCTGGAGGGAGATCGCCAAGGAGCTGGAAGGTTCTGATAAGATAATAAGATATAATAATAAGAAACTTATTAGGGCTTAATTTGTGTCAGATTCTGCTGGAACAAGATCCGGCACCTCCTTTTATCCATATTCCCTTGGTGTTTTATTTCTCATTGAAGTTCATAGATCGCCTGTTTGTCTATTTCGGATGCATTTAATCAGAAAAAAAGAGAAGAGGGCTCTCTGCGCTCCCGATCTCCTGCGCTGTGCGTCCCGTCACCGTCTCCATCACCAGCGGTTTCCCAAATCCAACTCAGCCTGGATCATTTCTCGTGTCCTCTGCTTTTTCCCCACATCCCAGTAATGATTTGACATGCTGACATGTTTGCTGTATTTAACACCACGAACACGCCGCTCACTCACGCTGTTCGCTGTTTGATTGCGTCACCACACGCCGTTATTAATTGTTGTTTTTTTTCCCCACTTACAGGACCTTTTCTCTCCCGTCCGATGTTCCGGGACCTATATAATAATAAGATAGTATTTCTTTCTGCCACTTTATTGAGGTTTTTGTAGTGAAATGAGGAGGAATCATAGAGATAATACTCAATTTCAACTAACTGGATCAGCCGATCCTCATCATGACTGTTTCCTACAGCGCTTTCAACGCGAGTGACAGGAAGAAAATAGAAGAACATTTAAACATTTAAATATCACAATATCAAGCTTGTCAGCCTTTTAAAAAGCGAGTTTCAGCTGTCAATCAAAAGAACGTGGGGGCCGATAACGCGTTCAGTGTGGACAGAGCGCGTCCGATGTCACGCAGAGCGACGCTTGCGTGCAGTTATGACAAGGTGTAAGTGTTAAGTAACCTAATGTAAGTTAAGTTAATGTAATGTAAGTTATTAATGTAAGTGGCAGGAAAGCGCTGCTTTAGTCTCAGATCTGTTGAAACAGAGAGGTACACAGCACTGTCACAACATCTGTCTGGCCCCGGAAATGATGACGAGGACGTGCGTGACGTAGGCGCTGAACAACCTAATTACAGGAAGAAGATCTGACTGGTTAGTCTCGGCTGTAGTTACCAGAGCGGACACCAGAGGGAGCCAGAGGACTTCAGACTTCCTCTGAGGGAGACGTCTGATCAACTTTTGTTTATCACTATCACTGATCACTATTTGACATTAAAAAGTTTAAGCGCTACTTTGTGACAACCAACGGTTGTGTAAACGTTAAGAAGAACAGCAGCCGTCTGTTTCTTGTGTGAGACGTTCAGCTGGTTCTTATCGGCCTGCTCACTGGGACCAGTTTTAGGTTGCTGGTTTTAATCTGGGCCAGAGATGGAGGGCGGTGTGACGCTGCTCGAATATCAAACACCTCCCTCTTTGTCTTTCTGCCGTTTCTTCAGTTTTCAGAGCAGCTCTGACTGGCACAAAATCAGAAGAGGAATTTACTTAAGGAGACGGTGAACTCAAACTCCAAACGCACAAAAACAGTGATGTTTGCATCCTGCTAAGCAGAAAGTTAAATGTGGTCCTCTTGATTCAGCGAGAAGCAGCGCCCCCTGGTGTGTGGGTGTTAGTATGAGCAGTTGATCTGCAGGTAAAAAAGGTTGTATCCAGTGGTGGACAGTAACGGAGTAAATTTACTTGAGTACTGTACTTAAGTACATATCCAGAGGATTTGTACTTTACTTGAGTATTAGATTTCTTTGGTACTTATTACTCTTGAATACATTTCCAAGACAAATATTTTTACTTTTACTCAAGTACATTTCTAGGAAGGCTGAAAAGTACTCGTTACTTTCAGGTCTGCTCTTTCCACAGACATTTATTTTCAAATGTTTATTGTGTCTGCCGAAGCAGAACTACCTCTCTGCTTTCAACAACTCAACATCGAATTCTCAGAAACAAGTTAAAAGATCCTTAAATTAATTTAGAAAAAATATAGTAATTTACTGATGTGGAAAATAAGAAATTTACTCTTACTTTTACTTTTACTTAAAGTAAATTTAAAAGCATTTACTTTTGGATACTTAAGTACCTTTAAAAGCAAGTACTTTTCTACTTTTACTCGAGTAATATTTTGACTGAGCTACTTTTACTTGTAACGGAGTAAATTTTGACCAGTAATATTTGTACTCTTACTCAAGTACTGGGGTCGAGTACTCTGTCCACCTCTGGTTGTATCGAAGTCAGAACTACAGCTCACAAACTGTAAATATGGGGCGTTAGGAATTCTGACAGTCTGTATTAATTATAGAACTAAGATTTCTAAAAAATCCGGTCATGTGAAAGAGAAGACACACTCTTTCTTTCAGATTTTAAATTATCTGGTTGTAAATTATGGCCCTTTTCCACTAGTATCTACTCTGCGCGCTTCTACTTGCCACACCCCCGTCTTGCGCTTTTCCACTACGGGCCGAGGCGGGTGGAGCCGTGCCAAGCAGATACTTTTTCTGTAACCACTCTGTCGAGGTTCTAACCGGGCTGAGCCGGCACTATATCTGACGTCTCCACATTACAGGCCACTGATTGGTCGGGGCCGTCAGACGTTTGAATCAGGAAGCGGGAGT
Source organism: Cololabis saira (assembly GCF_033807715.1). Classification (NCBI taxonomy): domain Eukaryota; kingdom Metazoa; phylum Chordata; class Actinopteri; order Beloniformes; family Belonidae; genus Cololabis; species Cololabis saira. Next base: position 7,943,351 of record NC_084605.1, on the reverse strand, counting down.
CAGCGCGAGAGCGACTCGCGGCTCGCAGCTATTTTATTATACAGCGCAAACGTCTGTTTGGTGATCCAACTCTGAGGGTCAGATGTTCATAAACCTGGTGCTGAGGAGAGAATTAAAAAAGAGATGTAGACGGGCGATAAGGAACGATCAGATCCACAGGCGCTCGGTTTTCTTCTCAGCCGCTCGCGGCTCCAGCTGATTTCTGATCAGCGCCGACACGAACAAAGCGGTTGCGCAATCGAGTATGTCACAGCAGCTTCACCACAACCTGCCCACTTCTCCCCTGGGTGTGGAAAAACAAACGGGGACAAAGCGGGTAGAGGCGAGACGAGGCGTCCCGAGGCAAGTCGGGCTGAGTAGATACTAGTGGAAAAGCGCCATTAGATTAAAAAAAAAAACAAACTCAGACATTTCCTTTCCCTCACTTCACGGATTTCACTGAAAAATCAACAAAACCCGACAACTTTCCACAAAGTCTATAAAAAAGCTCATGAAGTTCTGGTAAGCAAACCTCATTAACCTTCCAAACATTGTTTCACGAAAAGAGTTTAGGTACTATTCCAACTCATAAATGTATGCCGGTAGAGAACGTACCGAACCAATCACAATGTGTCAGGCTTTAATCGGGGAGCATCTCCTCAAAACAAATAAGATGGCTGCATACTCTTGCAGAGCTAAAGGTCAGTCAGTCTGAATCAGGTGTGTTAGAGCAGAAACCTTTTAAAGCATGCAGTGCAGAGGCCCGGAGGGACCTGGACAGATGTGGACTCTTATCTTACGATGCTGTTGATGTCCGAGTCGAAGCTCCCGATGGGGTGGGTGCTGTTGCTGCTGGTGTGGATGGATCCGTTGGTGGCAGCGTCTCCCAGTGGCTCCAGACCCTCCTCGTCCCACATGTAGGTGCCCCCGGATCCACAGCTGTCGGACGGGGAGAGGTCCAGGGACGAACCCCCCTACGAACAAGAGGCATCAAAAGTTAGTTTATATTCGGAGAGGTCACCATGGTTACCACACTTATTAATGATCAAACGTTCTACACTTATGTGGTAGCGGAGGAGGACGGTTCTGCTGGAGACGTTCCACAATCAAGCTTTAGTTCTGTATTTTTCTGCACAAATATGAGTCTATATATCCAACCGGATAAAAACTGTAATAAATAACGAGGCCGACCACGTCGTCTCTTTTGGATTAGGTCATGTCCGTTATCACCAGCAACAGTTATACAGCTCGATGGCTGTGTGTTAAATCACCGCTGAGGCCTTTCAGAGCCAGAACGACTTTCATGCCAGTGTCAGTGAAACAGGCTCACAGATAAGGAGAATTCTCTGATTTAATGCTACAAATAACTTAAAATAATGGAAAAAGTAAAAACAATAAAAGATCAAATAAAATGAGAAAAAATAAAAAATAATTAGCAGGATTCAAATATGGTAAATAAAACTAAGATTTTAGGTGCGAAAATATATACATGTGCAAAAGAAGTAGCAGGTTCTTCAAGGGGCTGTGCTGCGTCAAAGTTATTCACTGCTTTCCCTCTTGCCATTATGTTAGGAGAACCACCTGGTGCAGCATACACATGAGGGAATATAAAACCAATTTGGACTTCAGTGTTCAGTACTAGAGTGGTATCAAATGGGCCCCAACATCAGGCATCGATGCTCAGGGCCAGGGCCGCCGCAAGGTTTTTGTTTTGACTAATTTCTTTCTTTCTTTCAGACTCATTTCTTTCTTTCTTTCAGGCTAATTTCTTTCTTTCTTTCTTTCTTTCTTTCTTTCAGGCTAATTTCTTTCTTTCAGGCTAATTTCTTTCTTTCAGGCTAATTTCTTTCTTTCAGGCTAATTTCTTTCTTTCAGGCTAATTTCTTTCTTTCTTTCTTTCTTTCAGGCTAATTTCTTTCTTTCTTTCAGACTCATTTCTTTCTTTCTTTCTTTCTTTCAGGCTCATTTCTTTCTTTCTTTCTTTCTTTCTTTCTTTCTTTCTTTCTTTCTTTCTTTCTTTCTTTCTTTCTTTCTTTCTTTCTTTCTTTCTTTCTTTCTTTCTTTCTTTCTTTCAGGCTAATTTCTTTCTTTCTTTCTTTCTGGCTAATTTCTTTCTTTCTTTCTTTCTTTCAGACTCATTTCTTTCTTTCTTTCTTTCTTTCTTTCTTTCTTTCAGGCTAATTTCTTTCTTTCTTTCTTTCTTTCTTTCTTTCTTTCAGGCTAATTTCTTTCTTTCTTTCTTTTTCTTTCTTTCTTTCAGACTTCTTTCTTTCAGACTTCTTTCTTTCTTTCTTTCTTTCTTTCTTTCTTTCTTTCTTTCTTTCTTTCTTTCTTTCTTTCTTTCTGGCTCATTTCTTTCTTTCTTTCAGACTCATTTCTTTCTTTCTTTCTTTCTTTCTTTCTTTCAGGCTAATTTCTTTCTTTCTTTCTTTCTTTCTTTCTTTCTTTCTTTCAGGCTAATTTCTTTCTTTCTTTCTTTTTCTTTCTTTCTTTCAGGCTAATTTCTTTCTTTCTTTCTTTCTTTTTCTTTCTTTCTTTCAGGCTAATTTCTTTCTTTCTTTCTTTTTCTTTCTTTCTTTCAGACTTCTTTCTTTCAGACTTCTTTCAGACTTCTTTCTTTCTTTCTTTCTTTCTTTCTTTCTTTCTTTCTTTCTTTCTTTCTTTCTTTCTTTCTTTCTTTCTTTCTTTCTTTCTTTCTTTCTTTCTTTCTTTCTTTCTGGCTCATTTCTTTCTTTCTTTCAGACTCATTTCTTTCTTTCTTTCTTTCAGGCTAATTTCTTTCTTTCTTTCTTTCTTTCTTTCAGGCTAATTTCTTTCTTTCTTTCAGGCTAATTTCTTTCTTTCTTTCTTTCTTTCTTTCTTTCAGGCTAATTTCTTTCTTTCTTTCAGGCTAATTTCTTTCTTTCTTTCTTTTTCTTTCTTTCTTTCAGACTTCTTTCTTTCTTTCTTTCTTTCTTTTTCTTTCTTTCTTTCAGGCTAATTTCTTTCTTTCTTTCTTTTTCTTTCTTTCTTTCAGACTTCTTTCTTTCTTTCTTTCTTTCTTTCTTTCTTTCTTTCTTTCTTTCTTTCTTTCTTTCTTTCTTTCTTTCTTTCTTTCTTTCTTTCTTTCTTTCTTTCTTTCTTTCTTTCTTTCTTTCTTTCTTTCTTTCTTTCTTTCTTTCTTTCTTTCTTTCTTTCTTTCTTTCTTTCTTTCTTTCTTTCTTTCTTTCTTTCTTTCTTTCTTTCTGGCTCATTTCAGGCTCATTTCTTTCTTTCTTTCTTTCTGGCTAAATTCTTTCTCTCTTTCTTTCTTTCTTTTGCGTTTTTTTTTTTCCCTTATAAATATCAACAGTCACCTTCCATTACAGACCTAAATGTGTACTAGTCTGTGCATATCAATAAATATATGTGCAATGATGCGCGTGTCTGTTGTTCAATACAACTGATCAGACCAAGCGCAGACACAAGCTGCTCTGATCCAGACGGTGGAGTTGGAACAAACTGTCACACAATGTCGAGAGAACGAGACAGAATCAGGAAATTTCCATCAGGGGATGAAAAAAGAAAAAACTAAAGAAAATGGAAGAGTTTACTGCCTCTCTGAAAGGCTCGTTTGATAAATTTGTTACAAAAATCACCGATCCGACCGGGTCTCAAGCAGCCGTGGGGCCCCGCGTCGAGGCAAGCCAAATGATGATGAGGCAGGGGAAGTTATCCAGTATTTTGATAATTGGAGAGTTAAAATTGCGCATATAGACACACCCGATCCGACCCGAAAAACCCAAAAATTTCGAGGGCCCCCCCCCCCGGCCATTTGGCACAGGGCCTCGCAGACGGCTCTGCTCCGGGCAATAAATAAAGACCCAGCAGCTACAGGACCCACTGGTCATGTCAGACGTTCAAGTCCATGGGAGTGCAATCAGAACACGACCGAACAAGTACGGTAGGCTTGGACGAGTTCCTGGGAAAAAACAAACCTCTTCTGTCTTAATACAACATGGAAACACGACAGGTTCACAAAACTGCATCTGAACCCCAGGGACTAAAGATGCAAATTAATGTAGCCACTGGCTATAAACTAGCATATTTACATGAAAATATTATTAATATGTACTGTCCCTGGTTCTTTTCCTTTAAAAATAAAATACAAAATACAAACCAGCAGACTTCTGGAAACTGGAGATGTTCAAACTTGATCCAAAGCTGCAGCTGCAGGACATTCAGTAAATAGCTTGAAATTCAGTATTTTGCTACTCAAGGTCTGGCATTATATTGGTTTAATACTAAGACCCACTACATTTAGGTGATTTTTAATGTTTATTGGACACAAATACCTTACCAAAGCGGTGTTTGGACACAAACACGGCTTTTTTCTTTTGCAGTGATGTAAAGTAGACATGTAAACATTAATGCTGCAATCGCTGTACACTCTTGGAACACCCCTTCAACGTTAAAAACATTTTAAACTTGTAAAACTCCCATTGTAAACTGCTCTTTTTTGTTTGTTTTCTTTTGTGTTCATTTAATTTGTTTTTACTCTACGCTTGTGATGTGAGAACATGACCTGAGACGGGTTAAATGAATAAAACGTTGCATTTTCAAAAACAAACTTTGCTGCTTTCTACAGATGAATAAAAATCTCCTTCATCCGCTACCTCGCCTCTAAATGCGTTCAGACTTTCATTTCTTTGTCTTGCCAGTAAAATGGTGAAGGAGGAATACTGAAAACAAGTATGCCACATCCTGCCTCGCCCGTCTTTCAACGGTCTCAAAGCAGAAACCACAATAAACACAATGATCAAACATTCATTTGCAGCATCTTTTTCAACTCTGCTGAAAAATTCAAAGCTGCAGCTTCTCATGAGAGGTTAACAACTGCCTCCCGACGCAAAACAATGAAAGGATGAGAGGATCAAAAGAGCCCACAGCACCTGCTGCATCTAAACGATGAATAGCACGTATTTGTTTAAGGTAAATGGGAGTGACGATATCTCTAGTCGATGTCAACAACGCTACATGAACATCAGACTGGAGGACAAGTCCTCGGCCTCCCTGGTAGGTTCTCTGAAGGCTCCGTCCTCAAACCTGAGACCACGGTTTACAGTCGGAAACAGGTGGAAGGTTGGGGGAGGAAAGGTGGTAAATGCAGGGAGCCTCATTTTCACTTGAAGGAAGAAATGATGTAAATGATCATACCACATCCTGCCTTGCCTGTCTTCCAAGCAGAAACCGTTAAAAATGTGGGAAATCTGTCACAAGAAGATGGTTAAAAGTAAAAGTAGAACCACCCACTATTGAAGAATGGATTGATACTGTCCGCAAAATTTACATCATGGAAAAGTTGTCATTTTTCCCTCAGAATACAAAAAGAAAAGTTCTATTGGATTTGGTCTAAATGGACTGAGTACATGAAGCCTGTAAGATCTGACTTCATTTGAAAGTGTGTTTTTTGTGATGACCTGGGGCCTCATGTACAAAGACTTGCATGGATTTCCTACTAAATCAAGGCTTACGCTTAAATCCAGAAAACGTCCTACGCACAAAAAAATCCAGATGTATGAAACTGTGCGTAGGCAGGAATCCAAGCACATTTCCTTTGTACATCCCAATCAACGTGGAATTGAGCGCACATGTAGGAGTACCAGACTCCTCCCTGTCCACGCCCCCATTTAAATATGCAAATGTATTTAAATAGGCCCTCGAGGGCCGGTTTCCCTGTTTAATTCCACCATGATACAAGGAGCTGTGTCATCAACAGAACTATCCAGACTTTGATGACAAGCTGGTGACGATCATTAATTAGAATCAGGTGTGTTAAAGCAGTGAAACATCTAAAACATGCAGGACAACGGCCCTTCTGGGATTCTGTTTGACACCTGTGACATTTTTTTCTTTTTTTTTTTTAATATTCTTTATTTCATTCAAAAAAATAACATAATTCAATACAAATACAAATGTTCTTAACTCGTGAATGAAAAGCAAGCAGAAAGAAGAAGAATCTTATCTGATCTGCCCCTTTTTTCCAAGAAATAACTTCACAAATAACATAAATTAATCATATATTCTGTACATTAATGGAATGAAAATGCTTCCTGTTAACGTACACATATTCATCCAGTGATGGTGCTTTTATAGCAATGTGTGTGCAGTCGATAGCTCCGATTACATTAGGAAAACCGGCTAAATATTATTTCTCTTCTTACTGCGCCATTTGTGATATCTTCTAACACTGCCAAAGCTGCCATTGTTGTTAACGGTATTTCTGCACCACTTTGCTTTTATATCCACTCGTGTAATTGCAGACAGTTGAATGTGTTAATTGTTCATCAGTGTGTCTCTGATGTGCACATCACTCTGAGGGCTAATTGTTTTCACATTATTAACAGTTTCCCAGCATCACCACTAAGTGTCGCCAACGGACCAATAGCTGTGGAAACGTGCGTACGCCAGCCATGAAGTTGGCGTCGGGCACCGCACATTTCCACGGTCATTTCACTCTTGATACATCTGAACGTTTGCGTGGAAAAGGGCGTACGCCATGTTTTTGTGCGTACGCACCCTTTGTACATGAGGCCCCTGCTCTCTACACCTGATACCACTCTAATACTGTACTTTATTTCTTTTTCATCTTGCGAAGCTGTGACAATAACGAGAAAAGAGCTCCCCCAGTTCTTTTGTTCATGTTACACAAACCTATTTAAAATCTTGGGAACAGGTGGTTGAACTTTGGAGAAAGACATTGCAATGATCCAAGGAGTGATTGTAATACTGTATATGGAAACAGCAACAAATTACTTTTTCAAATAAAAAAAAAAATGTGTGAAATCTGTGGCGGCCCATGTATGAAGACTACAGTCCTGCAGGTCCCCATTGTTCCTCCCTCTGGCGCATGTCTTCTTCCCTCTCTCTGCCACAATTTAAAGGAAGAAAAAGTTGCAACACCCTCTCCAGGTCGGGGGTGAGGTACCGCTTCTAGTGGAGTTAAAGTATCCCGGGGTACTGGTCTCGTACAGGACGAGAGAGCTGAGTCAGAGGTGACGCTCTCTTTATCCGTCGCTCTATAGGCCGGTAATGATGGGAAATGTTTGATAAAAAGAGACTGCAAATCTGTTTGTTTAAAATTAGTGATAGATATATATAAATATATATATATATATATATATATATTAGGCCTGTGTTGAAAAAAATCGATTTCCCAATTCTAAATCGATTCTCATATTAAATCCTAAAAATCGATTCATGTCTAAAGATCGATTTTTAGTTTTTTTATTTATGTATTTTTTTTTTTCCATCATTACATTACAACTTTTGGTTATTTTTTTGTTTATCCCCAAAAAAGGAATGTTTTGTTGGACACAAGAATAACTGGTGCCATATTTTTGCCTTTAAATATGTTTAAAGGTATGAAAACATGAAAGTGTTAGAAATGAAATTGCATATATTGTCTATATTTCATTACTTTATATACCGTCTTGGGGTTACATTTGCAAAAAATGCTAAAAACCAAATGCTCAAAAATTAAAAACCAAAATAGACCGAAAATGGAACAAATAAAAATGGAATGTGAGAAAAAATAAAACCGATTTCATCCGTCTCTGTTTCCTCCCTGGATCTGTTTGGTAATTCTGACCCACGATGTTTCTGAAAGCAGTTCTATCAGCATTCTGGGAGCTGATTGGTCCTTACAGCATCATTAGCTGCCAATACTTGCTGTTGAATCTCAATATAATACTAGTAGTAATATTTTGGAGAACTACAGTCATATAATTCATGCAACAGCTCAAAAAACTGTTTTAATAACACTAACCCAAATCAATATCGGAATCAAATCTTGATAATCGATTCTGAATCTTAAGAATCGGAAACGACTCACTCACACTCACACTCACTCACACACACACACACACACACACACACACACACACACACACCAGTTGGACTTTGAAGAAGTGGAAGTACTTTATGTCTTTAAACTGGTTATCCCAGTTCAGCCCTTTACATCTTGCCTAATCTCAGGCTTATGTTCTTCTATGGCACCTGCCCCACTGTACATGTAATGACAATAATCATTTAAGACGTAAAAGTATTTGATGTTTTATTTCTCCAGGGGAAAAGGCTTCAGTTGTAAGAATTACTTGGATTTCTGAGCAGGTTTTGCCACTAAGCAGGTCACTGTGATAATTCCACGTTGGAGCGAGTGACTCGAGCGGAAACAAGAACAAAAGTTCTCTTTCTGTGGCGTTAATGGCTGCTGCCTCACTCAGGAAATATGTGGAGTCATTAAAAGTCATGTGCTGCAGAGGTTTAAGAATAATCTATCAACCTACTTGATCCAGGGGATCACCTACGGAAACCTTGTTACGACTTCTACTTCTAGACGGTCAAGTTTGATCGTCTTTTGAAACAGAAACGGCGCCACTGAACCTTAACAACAACCTCGTCATGGCAGACAAAGAACTGGTGTCTGTACTTGTCCTGTTAGATCTCAGAGCTGCAGTCTTTCCTACACCAGAGTAGACCATGGTGCTCCTCAGGGCTCAGTGCTTGGACCTTTGCTTTTCACTTCACTGCTCTATTATCATTACTACAACTCCCTCTTCCTCCATTAATATTTTCGCTATTTTTTATATCTTCATTGACTTTTTAAGTATTAGGGCTATGTGCAAGGCAAGACGCACTTTATATTCCTAAAATGGGTACTCCCAGTACCATAAAACTGTCATTGCTGGTATTTAATCAATGTAATATGTACTGAGTATTGTGTATTTAAAATAGCACTTTATATTTACTGTCCAATCGGGCAATCTGCAATATAATTACGCACCTAACACTTTAACACTTCAGCACTCTGCACTTTAATCAGCCCTTTGATACCTAATTCTAGCATTTAATATTACTGAAATTCGTATGGTCCCTGACCCTTGGCCTGTATGTTTCATGATCCACTATACTTTTCACTGTTTTTGCTTTTCTTTTCCTTTTCTGACCTATTGTGTTTTTAAGGACATGCTTTCTCTCTTGTAATTGCTCCTCCTGCCTACTGGCCATGGAAGCTAACTGTTCTACTTGTCGTTACTGTTGTTTTATTGATTTTATTATTTTATGTTGTTGACATTAACCTGCCGAAGGGACTAAAGATGAAAATTAGCCGTTGGCTATAATCTTGCATATTTACATGTATATGTTCATTAATATGTATTGTCCCTGTTATAAATAAAATAAACTCAAACTCAAACTTTATATGACTTTACATATGGAGGATTAATTAGAGAAGCTTAAAACATAGTTCATTTCTATGCAGATGATGCTGCGTAGAGCGTTGTGGCAAAAGAAAGTGCTGCTAGCCGCACTCTCACAAAGCGTCATGTTAGCAAGTTTCGATTGCCTGTGTAAAACCATCAGAATCAGGAACATCCTGTCTTACAGCAGCCTGAAGCTGCTTTGGTGAGGTACCTGGTCATGGTAGTCCACCTGGCTGGAGCCTCTCTGGCGGGAGAGCCGATTCAGTCGAGGTTCCCTTCGCTCACCTCAAAAACAAAAAACACCACAACAGGATTTTCACAATCAGTGCGTTTACATGGGAAGTTTAATTCCTCTTTAATTCAGAATTAAAATTAAATCAGATTTAAAATGAGTAAAAATTACCATGTAAACACCTAATTCCGAAAGAAAATGGCCATTCCGAATTAAACTTAATTCCGAAGTAAGTGGCTGGTTTATTCCGATTTTAAATCCGAATAAAATAATTCCGCGATCATGTATACACTCATTCCGCTTTAAATTAATTCCGGTCTTTCTGCGCTGCTTGTTCCTTCGCCCGTCTGTCTCCATGACGCTTATATTCCACGCTGGGCTTTCGAACAAAGTTTCAAGATGGCAGCACGCAGTAAACGGTGGTCAAGAGCAGAGACCATTTATTTAATAAATAGCTTGGAGGACCTTGAAATAATTAAAAAACAGATAGCAGGAAACATTAAAATTGTGAGCTTTTCAAAGTTGTAGCGGCTAAGTTTGTTTTTCTTCCGGGAGACGTAACTTCCGGTCCGCCCCCCTATCCAATCAGAACCTTCCCAACCCCCAGACCTTAAGAGGAATTGGATAAAGCCGATCAAACATGTTTTCCATGTAAACCTCAATTCGGAATTACTATTTCCATGTAAACTCGAAGGAAAATAGTTTAATTAGGAATTATTTAATTCGGAAAGATTAATTCTGAATTAAATAACATCATGTAACCGTGGCCATTGTGAATGTGTCAACACTTCCCATGACCCGAACCCAAGTTTAATCCGACGAATCTCACCAGTGATGCTGGACCAGTCCATACCATCGTCCAGAAAACTCAGCCCCATCACCGTGCCGACGCCGTTCTCTGCCACTTTGTCATCATCAAACCTGGTGCACGACTGGTCCAGTCCTGAGTCCTCTTCATCGTTTTTGGATGTGAGCAGCAGAATACCCACTCCACCATTCCCTGAAAAACAAAGATAGTGTTTGTTTAATGTGATGAAAATCAGGGGTGGCAAATTAGCGCATTCATCTCAATTAATTAATTACAGGCATATTTAGCGCGTTATGTTTTCTTTAATCGCTTACTCTATATTTTAATCTCTAACTTTACTTTTTCTGTTTGAGAGTTGCCTTTATTTTGAAATCTGTGTTTGTGCTGTGGGCTTGTTGTGCTTGAGTTGTGGCTGGAAAACAACGGTAGCGGCAGTACTCAAGTTGTAAAAAAAGATCAGGGGGGATGGTGGATTTTATCATATGGGGACAGATAATTTGTGCTGATTACAATTAATATAATATATTACAAATAATAGCACTGACCAAAACACCTGCAGAAATACTGCAGGAATGACATAGCAGCAGTTAAATGCAGCCTTCTGTAAGCTTTAAATATCCACTGGGCTTACATCAAATACATCAAAACACAACAATAAAAAACACTTTTCTGAACTTATCAATATGACTCTGTCCTTCACAGGATAAGTAAAATAGATCACTGCAAAAACTCACAATCTTAACAAGAATATTTGCCTTATTTCTAGTTAAAATGTCTCTTTTTAGTAAAAAAGATCTCATTACACTTAAAACAAGACTCATCACTGGAAAAAACAACAATTTTCACCTGTTTCAAGTAGATTTTCACTTGAAATAAGTAGAAAAATCTGCCAGTGGAACAAGATTTTTTTGCTTGTAATGAGAAGATAAATCTTGTCCCACGGGCAGATTTTTCTACTTATTTCAAGTGAAAATTTACTTGAAACAGGTGAAAATTGTCGAATAAGTTATTTTTCTGGTGTTATTTTTTTGGTGATGACTCTAAATGTTGAAATAGAAAGTAAAACCACATTCATTGATGAAATGACATAAGGGATGGAAAGGGGGGATGGCAGTTTTACAGGGGGGATGATTTGGACCGTTTTTATTTCAGGAGGGGATGCCATCCCCCCTCAACTCCAGTACTGGGTAGCGGAGAAGAGAAGTGGAAATGGAGGAGCATGTGAAAGTTGTCGGTCCAGTAAATTGGGAATTTACATTTCTAAAAGGCCCCGACGGCCCCATTGATAAAGGTAGAGTGATATGTTTTCTTTGTGGAAAGGACTTTGCTCATCACCAAAGCAGCTCAACTTTAGCCACATAAACGTAAAGCAGCCACGGCTAACCTTCTTCGCCAAACTAAACTGCATCTGTTCAAGTCTGTTAAAAAAGATAAATAAATTACTTTGTAAAGCCACTTTTTTTATATATCAATCTTTTGATCTGCCACAATAATAAAAAATAAAAATAAAATGAAAACACCTCAAGGTGACATTAAAAAAAGAGATTAGATTAATTAATTACAGATCTTAATTAATCTCTAAATTTTTTAATTGGTTGACAGCACTAATTAAAAAGTGCAGATTTGAAGCATTTGCATATAATCATGTCTACACATTAGTAATCCATCTCAGGCTAATGTAACCTCAGACAACAGCATCAAACTTTCTTTTTCCATTCCATTATTTCACAGAAATTTATTAAAAAAATAAATAAATAAATAACGTGGAGGTAAAACTAAGAACCCCAAGAGACAATAGCTTTATGTCGGTATACGATTCTAACTAAGACAAAAAGTCAAAATAGTTCTGAAATAGCTTCATAACCATTTCCAGATAGACGTTCAGGAACAATCATGCAACATGTTTCCACTGAACTCTTATTTTATCACTAAAACTCTCCACCGCAGTTCGGCCGGCGGGATCTTATCGTTTTTCCTCACCGAGGTTGTCGAAGTCGTCCATATATTCCTGGCTGATGTCGTTTCTATCCAGAGAGGAGGTGGAGGACAGGGACATGTTCTCCAGCGTCTCGCCGACCATCGACGGCTCTCGCTGGAACATCGGCTCCACCGACAGCCCCGCTGCGTCTGGAACATCTGGACTGTTTTCTGCTGGGCCATTAAAACAAAGAACCAGATTTAACCAGAATAAGATGAAACCTTGAAACAATGAATGTGGGAGAGATAGGGCTGTTCGATTAATCGATTTTAAATCGTAATCGCAATTACGTAATTAGAACGATGTTAAAACGTGAAAATCGTAAAATCGATTTTTCACTTTTTTTTTTTAATTTTAAATTTTTTTTTTTTTTTTTTTTACCTTGTCTGCACACATATTAATGATTGATACCATATTAATGATTGATGGAAATACCTCTCAATACCTGCGACAAGTGCCCCATCGGAGAGACTCTTTAGTGTAGGAGGGGGCGTTGTAACATGCCACCAGTAGACCGGCTCGTGTTCCTTGCAAAAAACTTGCAAATGTGAATAGCAAATGTAATGACTGACATTACACACCTCTACCTCCTTCATGGGTTGCATTATTATTTAGCATGCAAAGACCCAGTTTAGTTTAATTAGAAAATGTCTTGTTTTATTTAATTGGAAATATAACTTACTGTATGTTTGCAAGTGCTGATTTGCTGATTTTTTTTTTCCAGAGATAAAACTTTATATTTTATTATATTTTTTAAAACTTTTTTTCAACTTATTTTACAGAGTTTTGCACTTTATTCATTCATTTTTGGTTTAATAAGAGCAAAGTTTGCACTTAAAGCCCAATGGGGCAAATGTTCAATAAAAAAACAGCATATTTGAAATCATTTCTTTGCCTTTTGTCAATTCACAAAATAATCGTAATCGTAATCGAAAATCGGATTTTGAGAGAAAAAAAAAATCGAGATTTTATTTTTGGGCAAAATCGAACAGCCCTAGGGAGAGAAAAGAAAAGAGGGAAGACTAACCTGGACTGTTTTCTGTGGTGGAAGGCGTCTCCAAAGAGCTTCTCCATCCGTCCTGTCCTTGGTTCCGTCTCTGGTCGCCGTCACATCCATCGGCCGGGGTCACGCGGAGGGGGCGGGACTGCTTCATGAGTGACGGGCGGGACAGTTTATAACTGATACCGCTGGGCCTGGAGGAAGGGCCGAGGCCGAAGCCGGGCAGCAGGGGCTTCTTCAAGGCCGAGGGGATGCTGAGCCCCGTCCCCGAAGAAGCAGAACTCTGAGCTTTACCTTTCTGATTGCTCACGGGTGATTTCATCAGGCCGGCTCTGGACGGAGCCTGGATCGAGGAAGACGGAGGTCCGTGTCGAGCTGCACTATTTATGGGGTGCCGGCTGGCGCTGGGGGAGCGAGGGAGGGACGCGGAGGAGGCGGAGGACAGAGTGAGACTGGGGGAAGGCAGCTGTCGGACCTGGGTGAGGCTGCGCGACCGAAAGCGATCGTTCTCCGTCAGCTGGTCGGAGGAGACGCACCCCAGACTGTCGCTGGACTGGGAGCGGCTGGCTGGCGGCTTCTTCAGAGGGGGGGGGCTGCAGCGGGACCCCGGACCAGAACCCGGCTTTGAGCTGGACAGACGAACCAAACCCTGCGGCTGTCTGAGGAAGCTGCTGGCTGCGGCCCGAGGTTTGGGTCCTGAACTCCCGTTTAGGGTCTTCTGGCTGCCGTTGGTAAGTCCGGACGTGGCCTGACTCTGTTTGGAGCTCTGAGATCCATTTTTAGAGACGGGAATAGATCTGGGGCTGGATTGTGGGGATGTTGATGCTGCAGCCAGGCCGCGCCCCTTTGCTGATGTCATAGATTTTTTGGCATTATGCTGCTGCTGGGAATACTGCACAGCATTCCCGCCTTTTCCTCCCCTCCATTCCATGCCTCCATCTGCCCTTCCATCCTCCACTGTCCCGTTTTCTTTCCTCCACGTCGTGGAATACGAACTTGGCACTCTGATAAATCCATTCTGCTTGGCGGAGGAGGGGGGCGCGGCGCCCCCCGCAGGGCCGGGGTGGTGGTAGAAGCCGTTTGTGAGGCGGGTGCTGCCGGCGGCGGCGATGGCAGGGCTGGTGTTGGAGGACGCAGCCGGGACCGTCTGAGACCGGGGACGCGAGCCGAACTTGGGCAGCCTAGAAACCATGGTGGGCATGATGGGAGGGTCGACGCAAGGAGGGGCTGACATCAGACCCCGCCCACTTCAACATGGAGACACTGAGCCGAAGCAGCTGGGCAGAAAGAGGAGATAAAGAGGGCGTTAGAGGTTGAAGCATCACTGCAGAGGAAAGTCCAAAGGTGAAAGATGTGATAGTAGCCCAGGGGTCGGCAACCCGCGGCTCTAGAGCCGCATGCGGCTCTTTAGCGCCGCCCTGGTGGCTCCTGGAGCTTTTTCAAAAATGTTTAACCTTTTTTCCCTTTTTTCTTCTTTTTTTCCTTTTTTTCTCTTTTTTTCTTCCTTTTTCTTTTCAATCTCAACATTTAGACTTTTTCCTCGACATTTAGACTTTTTTCTCGAGATTGTACTTCAACATTAAGCTCGACATTTTGACTTTTTTCTCGACATTTCGAATTTTTTCATGAAATTTTGTCTATTTCCTCGACATTTCGACTTTTTTCCTCAAGATTGTACTTCAATATTAATCTTGACATTTCGACTTTTTTCTCGAAATTTTGACTTTTTTCATGAAATTTTGTCTATTTCCTCGACATTTAGACTTTTTTCTCAACATTTAGACTTTTTTCTCGAGATTGTACTTCAACATTAAGCTCGACATTTTGACTTTTTTCTCGAAATTTTGACTTTCTTCTCGACATTTCGACTTTTTTCATAGATTTTGTCTATTTCCTCGACATTTCGACTTTTTTCTCAAGATTGTACTTCAATATTAATCTTGACATTTCGACTTTTTTCTCGAAATTTCAACTTTTTTTTTCAAAGTGCATAATGAAAAAATAAATCTCCCCCAGTTCTAACTAATATAAAAACATGCAGCATGTGTTGTCTTCATTGTAAGGCTTATACAAGACTTTTCATTTTTTGCGGCTCCAGACATATTTGTTTTTTGTGTTTTTGGTCCAATACGGCTCTTTCAACATTTTGGGTTGCCGACCCCTGTAGTAGCCTGATGTCTGATTCCACGTCACTTTGTGGCCGACTAAATCTAAAACTCTGTCATCTAATGAGCGGTTCAGATTTGCAGGAGGTTGTGACATCACAGAGCCGGATAAGACCAGATAAGTCCAGCTTTATTTCAGATCTTGCTGCACTCGCTGAAGCTTCGGAGTTTCTATTATTTCCACAGTTGAAGTGATTGAACAGTGCTGATCTTTTTTATTTTTTTTATAGCTCACGTCCTCATGTGCAGCTGCAGCAACACAAAAGGAGGACTGTGTGTGCAATAAATAAATAACCCGCTTATGGAAACAAATCTCTCCTTGGATAAAGCCTCTGGCCAAAGGTGTCGACACCAACCGTTTCATGTCAGGAGTTATGATTCATGTGTTTGCAGGAGTCAATCAGGTCTGGAAATTCAGAGAGAGAAGAGAGAGTGAAAACCCGAGATGAGTGGGTGATTAACAGCTGAAACACGTGTCAGCTGTGTGTGTGTGTCTGTGCGTGTGTGTGTGTGTGTGTGTACACTGTGGTTTGTGCAACGATAACACTCAGACACGCCACGCCCCGTCATAAAAACAATCAACTGCCGCACCTTTATCAGGGAAACAGTCGTCACATATTAATGTTTAACAGCAGCTACAAAACCGGCCTGAGCGGCGAAGATGTGAATGTGCAGAAAGAAATGACACATGTAGACGTAAAAAAGAAAGATAAATGTTAAATAAAACCCAAAGAGATGGATAGTAAAAACATGCTTTTAAAATGCATGCTTTTAAATGGCTGGTTGTGGCTCCACCAATAAAAAGTTTAGTAAAACTAAGTGATTGTTATGGTGGACAAACTAGTTTAAAAAGCTGCTCTCGAATTTTCAGTCGTGGTTCGTCGAATTTGCTTCCTGGAGATTGCATCATTTCTAATTTTCTAATCTCATAAACCCGTGTCTTAATCAGAAAACGACATTGTAAAAACCTCAAACGCTGAAAGTGAGTAGAAGAAAAATCTTCCCTCGTTTTGAATTTGACGGCAGCAACACGTCTCAAAAATGTTGGATCTGGGGCAACAAAAGGTTGGAAAAGTCACCGTAACCATTCAGTACATGGAAATTCACCAGAACTAAGCACCGACCCAACCGGGCTTAATGTGGGGACTCAAACCGTCTCTATTCAAAACAGTCATCGGCGTTGCTGCTCCGCTGCATGACTCTCTGGGTATCTTCTGTTGACAGACGTCTGTAAAACAGCACCCACGTCAGATATGTAAACACCTCGATTTGCATAGAACGGAGACTTTGCGTTTAATGTTTTTTGGAGTTTTGGAGCTTTTATTTTTATAAAGGAGAAACTTAATCTTCTGCACGCTCTAAAACCAAAATGGAAAACTGCTATGCACGAACATCTTTGAAAGCATCTTGCGGTTCTCCAACCCGGAGGCAGTAAATACGCTACCTATATTAAACTGCTCCAATGGACTAAAAGTGTCTTTATGAGCTTGTAAAACCTTTAAAATTAATGACTGAATGATGATGCCCAGAAGAGGTTTGCACTTTTGGTTTGGGCAGAACTTGTGTTGCATTTATAGTCATCCAATCCTGAATGATTCTTTGGACTGGGGTTTTTGTTGATCAGAATTAGTTAAAACCCTGAACTGTCCATATAAACCTTTTAATCACTTTCAGCCTGGGTAGAGCTTCTGTTAGATTTCTGGACAGTTCCAGTGCCTGCTTCTCCGATGGTTTCCGGGTCACGAGTGGCGCCACCAGGCGGCAGATTGGTCAAGGATGTGGAGCAGGAGGAAAGTGGGGAGCCAAGAGGAAGAGGAGGCTGCAGGAGCATGTCCTGGACTCCAGCATCTCTACATGGTAGGGCTGTTTGATTAATCGATTTTAAATCGTAATCGCGATTATGTAATTAGAACGATGTTAAAACGTGAAAATCGTAAAATCGATTTTTTTTTTCTTTTACCTTGTCTGCACACATATTAATGATTGATGGAAATACCTCTCAATACCTGCGACAAGTGCCCCATGGGAGAGGCTCTTTAGTGTAGGAGGGGGCGTTGTAACCATGGTGATATACTAACATGCCACCGGGCATCCCTCAAGCCAGATGCCGTAGACCGGCTCGTGTTCCTTGCAAAAAACTTGCAAATGTGAATAGCAAATGTAATGACTGACATTAGACACCTCTACCTCCTTCATGGGTTGCATTATTATTTAGCATGCAAAGACTCAGTTATGTTTTATTTAATTGGAAATATAACTTACTGTATGTTTGCAAGTGCTGATTTGCTGATTTTTTTTTTCAGAGATAAAACTTTATATTTTATTATATTTTTTAAAACTTTTTCAACTTATTTTACAGAGTTTTGCACTTTATTCATTCATTTTTGGTTTAATAAGAGCAAAGTTTGCACTTAAAGCCCAATGGGGCAAATGTTCAATAAAAAAACAGCATATTTTAAATCATTTCTTTGCCTTTTGTCAATTCACAAAATAATCGTAATCGTAATCAAAAATCGGATTTTGAGAGAAAAAAAAAAATCGAGATTTTATTTTTGGGCAAAATCGAACAGCCCTACTACATGGATATCGTAGCATAGAGGTGGACCAAAGACTTCAGCCGTGCAGGAGCTCTGCCGTGCTCGTATCCAATCCTGGACATGTGACTGAAGGAGCGCTTCTCCACTCCAGATATTGCAATGTTGGATGTGAGTTCAGTCCAGGCTGTCTATACCTGGGTTACCCCTCATTAGTGCATGTGATGTCATCACTGGAGTCGTTGCCAGGCGACGTGGGATTTCAGCTACACAGACTATTTCTCACCTTATACTGATTAAAGCTTCCCCACGCCCTTTGTAGCGAACGCACACATAAGCATTGTTTTCTGTGTGAATTGATTTATTTTACTTTAATATCCATTTATATTTTGATTATTGTGTGCATACTTTGGGGAAAATTGGTTAATTAATAACGCCATCTGACCACGCCATCACGTGGTCACGTGATTCCTTTTGGTAGAGACGTGAGTTTTTTCATGGTCTGTTGGTTTGTGCAAGCAGTAATTGGAAGACAAAGAACTGAAACACAGAAGAAATGGACTTCTAGCAACTCCTAACATTCTGGTTGGAGGGGCACACGGTATGGACAATTGAGTGAAATATTCTTCTTTATATGTGTATAATTTGTATTTTGAGAGCATTAATATTTTGTGTAATAAGTTTCAGTTAAGAAATTCATATATGGGAACATGACGGTTTCACTGATGAATATTTGCCACTGTGTATTTTGTTTCCGTGTTCACGGTGGTCTTGGGAGTCGTTGCCAGGCGACGTGGGATTTTTCTGGCGTTTACAAGACAGAAAATCCTGTAATAAAACGTTTACAACCATCAGTCGGAGCGTTGCACTGCAACAACCAGTTGGAAAAAGTTGGGAGCAGCTATACCCTTTATTATTTATATCCCTGTGTGACTTGCACCGCGACAGTGTCATTTTCCCTTTGTGGACTAATTTAAGTTTTATTCAGTTCAGTTACATTTATGTCTAATGAATGAGCAGCTGGCACATCTGGGAACATCAATACTGAAAGGTATGTAGGTATCTACCAGTCGTTTTCTAGGGAAGGTCTTGCATCTTTCAGCCAGACGATACTAAAACACGCACTACTTCTTGGTAGAAGAGTTTCTTCTTTCATTCCTTTCCAAACTCTCCATCAACAGGAGACGAGGCTGTTCAACAGGAACAAGCCACTCCTCGTCCCTCCAGCAACACATCGTCATGCTGCCCTGCAGTCTCAGCACATGATCCCCAGATGGGAAGAACACAGAAACGCAATCATGAGCCTCCTCTGTCCTCCATCTGCCCGGGGGTACGGTACCCTGGACTGGGCCAGGCATCACAAGCTTCTGTAAAAGCCAAAAATGAAAACTGCTGATGCGATCAGCATTTACAGAATAATCCAAGATGGAAAACACGACAAGCTTGTGATTTCTGTGCGAGGGACAAAAATGCAAGATAACAAAAACACCCCAATGGGTGTTTTTCTTCTTGTTTTAAATAATCACGAGTGTCCCGAAGCTTAACTAAAAAAAAAAGTTAAAGATCAAAGAAGGTTATATAAAATTAGACATCAGGATACAATGCATGTCTGAGCGACACAGACGTGGGCGAAAGTTTGTGCCTATTCTATAAATCCTGTCACTTGTGGAAATTTATTATATAGAAAAAAAAGAAATTATGTGATAGCAGCAGCTCAGTTGCAGCCAGAGTTGGAAGTGATGGCCAGCAGTAGGGCTGTGCAATTTATCGATTTTAAATCTAAATCGGATTTATTAATCACAATCGATGTTAAAAAAAGGAAAATCAGAAAATCGATTTTCCTTTTTTGCAGCTGGCTGCATTACAGACAGAGCTAGTCTAGTCATCTTTGTTTGGTCAAGAAAATTGTAAATGTTGTAAATGTCACTTTACTAAACTTAAGGAGGGTTTACAGTATCTTTCAATTGCACTTCATTCCCAATAGGGAAATTTGTTTGCTATTTTTCTTTAAAAACAAAGATAAAATATTTGAAACAATTTATTCCATTGTCTTTTGTAGTTTTACCAAAAAAATCGAAATCGAAAATCGGGTTTTCAGAGAAAAAAAATCGGGATTTTATTTTTGTCCAAAATCGCCCAGCCCTAGCCACCAGGTGTGCAGACTTCTGCTAAAGCAGATGTTTGACAGCGCGGCGGTCCGGAGCATTCAGGTGTGTGTCAACACTACGACAGGAGGTAAAACATCCTCATCAATGGCCTGATATATGCAACCCTTGATACAAATTCATCTGGAACGGGTTTTATAACCATTTCCAAACTACTCTGAGTTCAAAACTCTACAGTGAGAAAGATTAACAATATTCAACGCTCTACAGTGAGAAAGATTATTAACAATATGATTAAACTGTGGCGTCAAATAAGCAACTGTCCAATAGGGATGGGCGGTATGGACTAAAAAATGTATCACGATAATTTCTGGCATTTATCCCGATAACGATAAAAATGGCGATAGAAAAATACCAATTCAACTCCACCTTTGTAACTATAAATTTTTTTTTTTTTTTTAAAGATTTTTTTGGGCTCTAGTGGCCCTTTATTGAAGATGCAGACTGGAAAGGGGTAGAGAGAGAGAATGGGGACGACATGTAGCAAAGGTGCGCAGGCCGGGATTCGAACCTGCGACCGCTGCAGGAGGACTGTAGCCTCAGTATATGAGCCGCTGCTTAACCCACTGCGCCACCGAGCGGCCCTTTGTAACTATAAATCTATCCCCACATTCAGTCTTTAGAGCCAAAACACTGCTCTAAAAGAATACTAAATACTACTAAACTACACCAATTAAATTGAATTGATAAAAACCAATTAAATGAGTTACACCTGTACTGCAAAACTGTAATGACTCAGATCCGCCATGTTTGTTACACAAACACGTATCAACGGGAATTTTTCTTTCCTTTCTTTTCCTTCCTTCCTTCCACGCACACGTACGTTGTGCGTCGATTTAAGGCAGAACCATAAATCAGCTTTACACAAAAACATCATAAACGGGAATTTATTGTTTTTACCGTGAGATGACAAATTCTTACCGTGGGGGAATTTATTTATTTATTTATTTATTTATTCATTCACGTACGTTGTGCGTGGATTTAACGCAGAACCATAAATCAGTTTTACACAAAAACAAGGGGAATTTATCGTTTTTATCGTGAGATGACAAATTCTTACCGTGGGGAATTTTTTTGACGGTTTATCGTGAACGGTAAAATATCGCCTGTCCCTACTGTCCAAAAACCTTTCTTATGAATTTCATTAAAGCAAGAATGGACCCAAAGTCGTCCTACTAGTACGAGTTCATGCTGCTAAACGTGGATGTACACGCTACCTCCCTCCACATGTGCTAACTTTAGTACAAAAACAATCATTTGTGGCCAGCAATCAACACTGAATAGTTTCCACCAGAGACTTTAAAAGAGGAAGAATAAATGAAGTGTTTTTTGCCGACTCATGACTTCGCTGCCGTCGAGTCACCGTCACACAAAGACGCCGCTTCAAGACCAAAACTCTAAAAAAAAAAATACAGATATAAACTGGGAAAACAGTGTTTATTATCTCACACACTAGCGCACCCAGAAAAGATGAACTTCTGTGTATATTTTTGTTTTTCAAAGCGTTTGAGCAAAGTCAGTCAGGTGCAGTACAAGCTGAAGGTTTAGCCTTGGGCTGGGCGATATATCGAGATTTTAATATATATCGATATATTTTCAAACGCGATATGGTACGTAGGGCTGCACGATTCTGGACAAAATGAGAATCACGATTTTTTTGCTTAGAATTGAGATCACGATTCTCTCACAATTTTTTTCCAATATAAAATTTATTGCACTTATTACTTTAACTTTGCAACAGCTGAACAAAAATATAATAACAATAAACATATCTTGTCTTCTTTACACAAACCTTTGAATAATTTAAACAATAATAACAATTTTGAACAATATTTGTTCCTCCCTTTCAGAAAGGGGACTTGTAACAGATCCTGTAGTTCTGAGGCAACAAATTATTCCTCTGGCTGGGATGAACCCCCCATTGCCTTTTGCTGCTATTAAGAAGCTGCCGATACAAAAGGTAAACGTTACAAAAAATATGATGGTGCCTGATAAAAGACTGGCATCAACTTTGTAACAGCTGACATTGAACATAAAAACAATAAACATCTCTCTTGTCTTTAAATAATTTTAACAATAACAATTTTAACAATATTTATGTGCAATATGTGTCAGGTGATGAGAAAGATAGATGTTTCTCCAAATGTAATCCACAATCATTAACAAAATATAACAAACATGACAACATGATAGTTGACCATGACAGGACTACATCAACCTAGAACATAGGCCTAGTCCTTTTTTTATGCAGCCATCTTTAAAAAAAAAAAAAAAAAAAATTTTTTTTTTTTTTTTTTTTTAAATCGTCGTCATTTGGAAATGAGATTGCGTTCAAGCATGAATCGAGATCGCGATTTTTTAACGATTAATCGTGCAGCCCTAATGGTACGAGACAATATCGTTTATATCGATTTAAAAAAAAAATTATGATTTTGACATAGCTTATTTTGTGAAAAATTTACTTGAATGTTTTATTTGAGATTTGCACAAATGTTTTGTTATTGGCACAACTGTAAACCTCAGTGGAAAAGTCTGCCTGTTACTGTCTACATTGTATTAATTTCACAGTGTATTTTAATTTAATTGTTATGCAGGAAAGGGATATTTGTTTTATTTTATTCAAGAAGAATTTTTATTCTACATATGCAGGCAGTTTATTTTTATTTCATTTGTTTTATACATTTTGATATTGTGCAGACCTCTGTTAATAAAGGAACCTGTGTGACATTTGGCACGAGGCTTTGTATTAAAACTGACTGTTTTTTAAGGGTTTGCCTCAGAAAAAAATGATGCTAACAGAGATGCTATGCTATAATGCTTTGGGGGAAACCCCAATTATGGCACAGAAAAAATATCGATATATATCGAGTATCGCCATTCAGCTAGAAAATATCGAGATATGACTTTTGGTCCATATCGCCCAGCCCTAGTTTAGCCCTCAAAATGGTTTTCATTTCAAGTTTCTAGTATCTTTATGAGGCTGAAAAAGAAAGTAATTTATGGCGTGAGAGGGTTAATGAAGTGAAGGCAGTCAGGAGTCAGGAATTAATGGCTTGAATGCAGATTATGGACTCCTCGTAGGCCATAATCTCTCTCGTAGCCGACCACACTGCAGAATGAAAACATGCTGAAATCACAGATGCTGCAGACATGTTCTCCTGCAGATGGTGTGAACTCTATTCAGACTCTTCTCACAACATAAATCCTGTCAATCTTAACATGATGGCTTAGTCTAAAGCCAGCGAGGAGTAGGAATGGGCGATATTTTATCGCTCACGATATACCGTCAAAAAAATTCCTCACGGTAAGAATTTGTCATCTCGCAGTAAAAACGATAAATTCCCGTTGATGATGTTTTTGTGTAAAGATGATTTATGATTCTGCGTTAAATCAACGCACAACAAGGAAGGAAGGAAGGAAGGAGAAAGCAGGAGGAAAGAGGGAAGGAAGGGAAAAAAAAGGAAGGAAGGAAGGAAGGAAGGAAGGAAGGAAGGAAGGAAGGAAGGAAGGAGAGAGCAGGAGGAAAGAGGGAAGGAAGGGAAAAAAAGGAAGGAAGGAAGGAAGGAAGGAAGGAAGGAAGGAAGGAAGGAAAGAAGGGAAAAAAAGGAAGGAAGGAAGGAAACAAGGAAAGAAGGAAGGAAGGGAGAAAAGAGGAAGGGAGGAAGGAAGGAGAGAGCAGGAGGAAAGAAGGAAGGAAGGAAGGAAGGAAGGAAGGAAGGAAGGAAGAAGAAAGCAGGAGGAAAGAGGGAAAGAAAGGGAAAAAAAGGGAAGGAAGGAAGGAAGGAAGGAAGGAAGGAAGGAAGGAAGGAAGGAAGGAAGGAAGGAAGGAAGGAAGGAAGGAAGGAAGGAAGGAAGGAAGGAAGGAAGAAAAGAGGAAGGGAAGAAGGAAGGAGAGAGCAGGAGGAAAGAAGGGAAAAAAAGAAGGGAAAAAAGAAGGAAGGAAGGAAGGAAACAAGGAAAGAAGGAAGGAAGGGAGAAAAGAGGAAGGGAGGAAGGAAGGAGAGAGCAGGAGGAAAGAAGGAAGGAAGGAAGGAAGGAAGGAAGGAAGGAAGGAAGGAAGGAAGGAAGGAAGGAAGGAAGGAGAAAGCAGGAGGAAAGAGGGAAGGAAGGGAAAAAAAAGGAAGGAAGGAAGGAAGGAAGGAAGGAAGGAAGGAAGGAAGGAAGGAAGGAAGGAAGGAAGGAAGGAAGGAAGGAAGGAAGGAAGGAAGGAAGGAAGGAAGGAAGGAAATGAGCCTGAAAGAAAGAAAGAAAAAAGGATTTTCCCGTTGATGACGTTTTTGTGTAACAAACATGGCGGATCTGAGGGCGAGATAGATTTATAGTTACAAAGGTGGAGTTGAATTGGTATTTTTTTAATCGTCATTTTTATCGTTATCAGGATAAATGCCAGAAATTATCATGATACATTTTTTAGTCCATACCGCCCATCCCTAGCGTGGTGGTTGTGGCTATATTGACTCCATGGCTCGTGAATGCAGGCGTGATGTCCTCTGAAGTGCAGGAAGTACAGCAGTGTGAGCAGCTGGACTGCAGCAGACACGCTGCTGTGAAGCCAAGGACACGCAGGAGGAATGACGAGTGATGAACGAGGTCATGACTCAGGGATAATGAGATGCTCTGCAACTGTTAGACTCCCTGCAGCCATTTCTGTCTCCTCCTCTGAAAACCCCAAGGCAGAAAAAGTGGATTCTTTGACTTTAATTTCACTGCAGACGCCACAAAGGCCAACATGCCCCATCTTGTAAAAATGGGTGTATACTCACTAATTAAAATCAGGTTGACATTTCAGGCCTGCTACAGTAACGCTTCTACCAAGTGTTGTTTCCAACATACCCTACCAGACAGGTCAGACTGCAGACCCAGACTAGACCCCTTCCTCCTCAGCCATGACTTTGCAACATAACCTGTGATTTTATCTCTGTTGAAGATTTCACTCACGTCTTTGAAAAACTGTGTTCTTGAAGGCAGCATATGTTTCTCCATAATCTCAATAGACCTTTCTGCGTCGATGTGGCCACCACAGGAGGAGAAATTAGCTTCGACAAGGACACTGACTCAACCCCGTCACAGAGCCTGGATCCTGGACTTGTGGTTGGGTCTGGAATATTGATGTGCATTCTTGGAAGACCAGGAAGCGTGATCTGACGGGGTATTTTCATCTGTCAAATCATCCTACCTGCCAATATCTATGTGGAAGCGTGATTTGACAGGTTTTTTTCTTCCGCCAAAGCGTCTTACACAGATCTATGTGAAGCACATTCTGACTTCCTGCTGTTAAATCATCTATTTGCATGAAAAAGCCTTTGGAAAAAAAGAAACGGAGATAAAATAAACGGGGATCGTACAGTAGTATTTTCTGCCGAGGTAGAACACCGGCGTGGGTGTACATGGATCTATAAGTCTGATATGTGATGACATTAAAAGTATGACATGAATCTGGCTTCATTTCACCACCTCACCGCCTGCGTCGCCAGTTCCCCATATCTTCAAAATTTTCGTGTGCTTTTCGTAGCGGTAGCTTAGCTCAGACTGCGATCAGATCTCAAGATTTGGGTCGATTGCTGTTCGTGTTTTCGGTCGGCTCCGTGCCGGTTTCGTGTTTTGTTTGTGGTTTTTTGTTGCAGATTTCCAGTGCTTGACGTGTGTCTCCGTGTGTTCCTGCTTCCTGGATTGGCAGTGGATGTCGTCACCCCCCCCCCCCCCCCCCCCCAAAAAAAAAAAAAAAATTGCTGGGTTTGTATGTGTATATTTATGTATGTGTACGCATATGTATGCGTATATATATATGTATATATATTAAATATAGTAATAATGCACATATATATACCTTTGGTTTCTACCGTCATGGTATCAATCATTAATATGTGTGCAGACAAGGTAAAAAAAAAAAAAAAAATTTGTGTGCTAGGGTCAGGGTTTGCGCAAAGATATGCAAATTTTTCCGTTAGTTTTTTTTTTTTTTAAATCCCGACCTCTGCGTAGAAGGTGGCGTGCGCATCTTCCAAGCCCTGTTTTGTGCGCACGCAAGCTTTATAAATGAGGCCCCAGGACAGACAGAGAGTAAACGTTACTTTTCATGTAAGAAAAGTTAAGATAAGTTTTTATATTACTTTTTATATTACTTTTTATATTACTTGTAAATCACCAAAAAGATTGCGTGCAACATCACATCTATATTCTTGTTCATAAATGACAAATTACCATGAATTGTCATGTAATTGCCATAAAGAAACTGAGCTTTTTTAAATTCCTCAACTTTCCAATTGCTGACGGTGGCAGCCACTGGAAGCATAATTAAAATCGTTATTTTCTCAACCTACCCGCCCAAAGGTTGGCAGGAAATCATTAAAACACATGCCAGGCGAGTGTCTTCAGCGTGATTTTATGGCTGCGGGCCTCCACAGAAGCACTGAAGCAGGTGTGTCTCAGGAACAAACTAAACGTGCACTCACACGTTTGACGAGTCAGCAGAGTTCAGCAATGTGAAGCTTTGCGTGTTTGTCTGCGAGTCGGACGCCGTTTGGTGAAAAGGAGGGACACTGCAGGTGTCAAGTTAATGACTTTACATTCATCGGATCAAAAGGATCAGAATGCGCCAAAGTGAGATTAGTGTGGCGACAAGAAGGAACGAGAAGGTTAAGCTCCCACAGTGAAAGCAAAGAGGGGAAAAAAACAAACAAAGATCCCGAAATGTGGATAAATCCAAAATATGCTGCATTCACACCTGAGCAAAGTACAAAGATATTACCAGAGCTGAACTTTAACTCGGAGACGACTGCGATTTTCTGCAGATTTCTCGATACTGGACTAGGGCTGTTCGATTAATCGATTTTAAATCGTAATCGCGATTATGTAATTAGAACGATGTTAAAACGTGAAAATCGTAAAATCGATTTTTCACTTTTTTTTTTTTTTTTTTACCTTGTCTGCACACATATTAATGATTGATGGAAATACCTCTCAATACCTGCGACAAGTGCCCCATGGGAGAGGCTCTTTAGTGTAGGAGTGTAACGGCCACCGGGCATCCCTCAAGCCAGATGCCGTAGACCGGCTCGTGTTCCTTGCAAAAAACTTGCAAATATGAATAGCAAATGTAATGACTGACATTACACACCTCTACCTCCTTCATGGGTTGCATTATTATTTAGCATGCAAAGACCCAGTTTAGTTTAATTAGAAAATGTCTTGTTTTATTTAATTGGAAATATAACTTACTGTATGTTTGCAAGTGCTGATTTGCTGATTTTTTTTTTCAGAGATAAAACTTTATATTTTATTATATTTTTTTAAACTTTTTTTCAACTTATTTTACAGAGTTTTGCACTTTATTCATTCATTTTTGGTTTAATAAGAGCAAAGTTTGCACTTAAAGCCCAATGGGGCAAATGTTCAATAAAAAAACAGCATATTTGAAATCAGTTTTTTGCCTTTTGTCAATTCACAAAATAATCGTAATCGAAAATCGAAAATCGGATTTTGAGAGAAAAAAAAAAAAATCGAGATTTTATTTTTGGGCAAAATCGAACAGCCCTATACTGGACAAGGCGCTTCAAATGAAATAAATCATTTGTTTAAACTGAAGTCTGAAGGACTTGAAGCGCCTCCTCGGAGCTCCTCACCTGTCCCGACCTTGACAGGCGGGTTATCGACATGTTGAGGAACCGATACCGCGGCGAGCCGAGACCGAATGTTCCGATCTGAGCTTACGGGTCACTTTCTCCGGTGCAGCCCGGAGCGGCGCTGAAACCCGAGGCAACGAGGAGATCGAGCTGAAGCCGGGCAGGTCGGACGGAGCTGAGGTCTGTTCTCTCAGCGCAGCTAAACTCCATCTAAATCATTGAATGAAATCAAATAAACTGATTTAGAAGTAGGGTTGCAAAGGGGTGGAAAATTTCCGGTAAAGTTCCGGAAACTTTCCATGGGAAGTTAAGCTGGGGAATTTTGGAAATATTCCAAATTGGAAACTTTCCATGGGAATTATGGGAATTTATGGGAATTAATGGGAATTAACTGGAAATTGGGGGTAATTTATACAAACCGTATCATATCCAAACATAAATGTAAATATTATTTTTTTTCATAAGCAGATATCTATGCAAGATAATACAAAAACATGACATTTCAACAGATTTATTCGAGTAGAACTTTAGTTTTTATTCTTGTATGAACAATTATTTTAATGAACAACAAAAACATGAATGTTGAGTAAATACTAACTCACCCCACTCCCCCACCCAATCAAAAAGTAATGCAAGTTAAACATTAATACCATTATAGATCAAATATATTTACCCCATAATATTATCAAAACTTACTTGACTTTATATAGTCCGTGGGCTCAAATGTGTGGCTTCAATAGTCTTGTGCTTTGAGCTCAAATGTGTGGCCTCCAGGCTTCAAGAAATCACCTGTGCATGTGATGGAGGAATGCACAGTGCATGTAGGGGGTGTGGCCTCAATATGTGCATGTGATTGAGGAGTGTACTTGCATTAAATCTGGTTGTTTTAGCCAAGACTATGCTACAATATATTTCCCCCAACTATATTTAAGTTCCCTGTTAAGGGCCAACCTTAAATTCTGTACATTTCTTATTTATTCCCGTTAATTCCCATGGAAAGTTTCCAACTTTGAAAATTCCCGGAATTTTGCAACCCTATTTAGAAGGGTTTCCGGGATTTGAGGAGGCCTCGGTTTAGAGGGGGTGGAGGTCAAGATTCAAATAGGAACCGGATCCATTAGTAAGCCGTCACAAAGGTACTAAAACCTGGCAGCATTTGCTGGTTTGCACGCCTGACCTCCTCCTCCCTTCTGACCCAGCTTCCCCTCCTCCTCCTCCTCCTCCTCGTCTACTGTACGCCGCCCGTCACAGACTGGGTTTTCCACGTCTTCATGCTCTATTTCTCTGCTCGCTGAGCTGAGAGAAATCAGGGGCCGGCAGCCAAAACCCTGAAAAGGTCGACTGCTTCCATCTGAGACGTTTATTCACTCTTGTTTATCAATTTCCTTGAAATCCATCAGATTCACTTCGTCTGAAAATAGATTTCATGTATTTTGGTTGGAGGAAAAAAGTTCAAAGAAATGTTGAAGGCAGTGATGGTGAATTTGAAAAGTGACCTCAACCTTCATGGGTTGGGTTTTGTGCTGAGTAATGAGCAGGACCGGGCTGTCCGGGGCTCGGTTCTGCCTCTCAGGTCTGTTTCTCAGGTCACCGTTTACGCTGCAAATCAAAACGGCTGCAGACTCTCAGATGAGCGTTTGGGGCTCGGCGAGGTCACGTTTCATTCACACGTCGGGACTGAGAAAAGGCCAGAAGCTGCCGGAGCAGAACTCCCAGATGGAGCGGCGGGGGCGGCAGATGGTCCGGACCGAGCCCG
Source organism: Cololabis saira (assembly GCF_033807715.1). Lineage (NCBI taxonomy): Eukaryota > Metazoa > Chordata > Actinopteri > Beloniformes > Belonidae > Cololabis > Cololabis saira. Next base: position 7,913,891 of record NC_084605.1, on the reverse strand, counting down.
CTGAGGCAGCTAACGTGGGGGGGGGGGGGGGGGGTACTGATGCTGAAGATCACTCAGCCACTTCTGTCGCTTTAAAAGTGTAAGACGAGCTCTGAGAGCGGCAGCAGCAGGATCCTCTTCCATCACCGGTCAGAGATAAACGGATCAATAGTAACCCGATCTGAGATCAGCTGCTCAGTCTCCAAAACCAGCAACAGGAACACTTATCTATGTTACTCCTCTCATTCTTAGAAACAGACAGCCATTTTCAACAATAGGGGTGGGCAAAAATATCGATATGGCAATATATCGCGATACTTTTCCAGCCGATTCAATATCGATATTCAAAATTTGAATATCAATTTTTTTTTATTTATTTTATTTTTTTTAAATATTTTTTATCCCCGATTTTTTTCCCATTATATCACCCAGTGCTCCTACCTAAGTGACAGTCCTGGACATTGCCACTCTCTACCAACCCTGGGAGGGCCCTGCACTGAGCTCCGGTTTTATTTCACGTTTTATTTCATTTTATAATTTATTTTTTATATAACACAATTGCCTGTCCTTAAAAAATGAAAAATAATGGACAGAGGTTTATTTATTTATGGATTTATATCTATACTGACTGATCACTGTGCCTGTCCTTGGTTTTAGTACCATCTTTCTTGTGTTTATTATCATTTGCCACATAATTAAAGCAACCTCATACTAAATTTAATGTTAATTTCATATGATGTAAATAATATGAAAAACATATACAAATATGTTGTAACTTTAGCTTGTATAGTTATAATAAAACATTGTTTTGACTCAGTTTGTCCCATGAATTGTCACTATAATCTGATGAACGTGCAACTCGGATTTTAAGATCCATCACTATCATCTGATGTACATATATACAACTTGGATTTTAAGATGTGTAATGCATTTTTACATTTTTCGGTGAACTATGTAGAATATAATAATCGGGATATCGCATAATCGGGATATCGCAATGCGTATCGTATCGTGGCTCAAGTATCGTGATGCGTATCGTATCCTGAGGTCCTTCCCAATACCCACCCCTATTCAACAGTTTCAACAAGATATGTCTAAAAGTTTTGACTTCTCTTTTAGTTCTGCATTTTTTTTGCATCGTGTGTAAAAACATAATAATCATGCAGCTCTGTAAACATAACCGGTTCACTTTGTTATTATTCGCTGAATGAAAATGAGGCCAAAAGGGGAAAATAAATAAATGAATATATCATGTGGAAAATCCTAAGTAGCCCCTTACTGATTCCAGAAGATTTAAGAGTTGCCGGTTAGCAGGTGCTGCTAATTATCAATAATTGATGACCTGATCATCAGCAGGTGTGCAGACCTCTATAAAGCTTTGTTTGGCACTTTCCATGGAGGGTAAAAACATGCTGGATCCACGGCCGCGGGTCTGGATCCGTTGACCTCCAGGTTAAAATGTCCAACTTTACAGCAGTAATAAACATATTTACAGTCGGATACAAAGACTCTTTCAGTTGCTAAAGTTGGATTTAAAATCCATGACATAAAACTTAATTTTATAATAATAACAGCAACAAATGCATGTATAATTAGGGGTGGGTCTTTAGATTGGCAGCCCGATTAGCTGAAGGCTTCTATCATCACGTCTGCTACTCCCGAGCTGTGAATATCTTGTGCAGTTATTTTTCTACCCAACGTGATTGGCTGTGGGTGGATCTGGAAGGGTCCGAGGCTTCGCTGAGAGCAGCTTGTGCTAGCTTTTGTATATCTTTAGTAGGGCTGGGCGATATGGACCAAAAGTCATATCTCGATATTTTCTAGCTAAATGGCGATACTCGATATATATCTCGATATTTTTTCTGTGACATAATAGGGGTTTCCCCCAAAGCATTATAGCATAGCATCTCTGTTAGCTTCATTTTTTTCTGAGGCAAACCCTTAAAAAAACAGAGGTCTGCACAATATCAAAATGTATAAAACAAATGAAATAAAAATAAACTGCCTGCATATATAGAATAAAAATGCTTCTTTAATAAAATAAAACAAATATCCCTTTCCTGCATAAGAATTAAATTAAAATACACTGTGCAATTAATACAATGTAGAACAGGCAGACTTTTCCACTGAGGTTGACAGTTGTGCAAATAAAAAAATATTTGTGCAAATCTCAAATAAAACATTCAAGTCAATTTGTCACAAAATAAGCTATATCAAAATCATTAAAAATAAAAAAAATAAAAAATTTTAATCGATATAAACGATATTGTCTCGTACCATATCGCGTTTGAAAATATATCAATAGATATTAAAATCTCGATATATCGCCCAGCCCTAATCTTTAGTTTGAAGTTGAACAAATAAAACGTCCAACTGCTGACCAGCTCAAACTGCACCATGTAACCAAACCTGAAGCAATCTGTGAAGTATAAAAGAAAAAAAAAAAAAAGATATGATCTTGAGATTGATGCCCTTTCAGAGCTTTAGCTTTTAAATGTTTACCCAAGTCCAGCTTTTATTCCATTATCACTCCTTTCTGTTGCTTTCAGATTACAGATGTGAACCCCGGGGCACTCCAGATGTTGAGGGGGCTGGTCTCAGTCAGATAATAACAAGCAGAGGTGGTCGGTCGGTGTGTTAATTAAAGCCACTCGCCCATTAGTTACCAGCGCGTCATCGGCCAAGTTCAGCAGGAACCGCTTCCAGCGGCTTCCTTTTAATTGTGTAATTTTGTACAATCAAGTGCATCTGAAGAGACACCAAACAAAACTGGGTCCGACACTGACCGACACTAGAGACACGAGCACTAATTAACTCGCTGTTTTCAGTGCCGTAACCCAGTTTCTGAGGCTCTGACCGCTTCAAACACACTGGCAGTCACTCCCAGCATGCCATGGGCATTCATCCAACACACACACACACACACACACACACTCGAGAGGCTGCAGAACAGACCAGCCAGACGTCATCCCGACCACACTGAAACCAGGATTTCGGCAGCACACGCCCCGTCCGTCATGCTCTCATCTTCCAACAGATAACTGGTCAGACTGGTTGAAACGTTTCCAGACAAAGATCAACATCAGCCTTCAAATTAAACATTAACGCAAAAAACATTCAGGAAAACTCGCCACGAACAGAAGTATCCGTCACAGTGTCTGCCATTTCTTCTGAATGGGTAGGACTCTTGACATTTCATTTAAAATGATAACTAATCAGTATTATATCGAGCTTTTGACCCTTTAAATCTGAAGGAGGCCGTCATACTTTCCTGGAACAAATGGCAAAAAATCTTGAAGTTGGGAAAAAGCAAGAGGCTGATGAGTTTTCTTACGCGAGTCTAATGTTCACAGGCTTAGTGAGCTGACTAACAGGTGACACAATGTGAATAAATAGATATTTTTTCCATGCTTTTCGGATGCCTGAGGTGACTACCAGCCTGAACACTGAGATAACTAAACCTGGTGGCTTTGTTAGCAGCCATCTAGGTGTGAAAATGCGTCACTCGCCGAGCTGCTCAGATTTTTGGGACTTTGTAACATCACAGATCAGGATCAGAGGATAACTAATAGGGGTGTAACGATACACTAATCTCACGATACGGTACACGATATTGAGGTCACGATAACGATACGATATTATAGCAGTATTTTTTTAACAACCTTGAATGAGGAACATATGACTGAAAAAAATTGTCTTTTATTTGAAAGACACAAAATACAAAACAATACTGTTCGTTTGCCTTATTGTTTCAGTTTGTAATGCTTTATAACTGTTTCAGTTTTAAAGAGAAAGCCAGGCCAACCATTTTCCACAAACTGAACTAAAAGTAAATGTCAGGTTTGCATTATGATCTTCAGTTTCATACAAGTACAAATATTTAGTTTCTCTCATGTATGATTTGACTTTTTTCTTTCTAATTTAACAACTAAAATTAAATAAATAAATAAAAGTAAATAAATACATACAATTTTACATCATAAAAAAAGATTGATTCATGCTCACCTTATAAGTGTAAGAGGAGATTTATTTTGGTAAGAAGGTTATTTTGGTAATTCAGGGTTCATTATTTTATAAATATATTCTTTATATTCTGATGTAAATCAGGGACTATAATGACACTAGTCAGTTTATCTGTAGTGATTAGTCTGTTTTAGATTGGGCGGAGTGATACGCCACAGTACAGCACTAGGTGCTGTGTTGATGTTCTAAAATCCTACACTGTTGAGGGACATTAAAGTACACTGGAACTCAGCAGAAGTTGCCTGCATGTTTATCCTACTCACGACCCCAAAAAGGTTTGATTTAATAAGGTAAGGCTTAACTCTACACCAGCCTTACATAAGTAAAAGTTCAGAGCTCAAAACGGGACTAGTTTCTTCTGAGCGGAGTCAGATTTTGGTCCGCGGGTCGAGATGCGGCCGTGGTCGGATGCGTGTTTCTAGTCAACACAATAGATTAATATTAATAACCCAATATCGCGATACACTTTGTCACCTCCACGACACGTATTGTGACGTTTTTGTATCGCGAAATTTCGTGGCACGATATATTGTTACACCCCTAGTAACTAACCACCCTCTCCGTCATTAACTCAAACTAGTTTCTCTTCCTGCTGAATTATCTCTACCTCCAAAGTTAACGGTGCAAAGCTGCAAAAGTGTGCAGAAGAGAAGGGGAGGGGTAGAGGAGCCGACTCCGCCCCTTCAAACCAGCTGCTACAAACACAGCTGCAAAGACATGGTTGAAAGTGGGATTTCTGTGCTGCATCCCTGTGGTGTTTTGACTCATAAAATGCACAAATATTTCAGTAATACCTCCGGAAACTGTCCCGCGTTCTTGAACAGCGGGCTGACTGTTGGCTGCAGATCAGGTTTTAGTGAAGTCGGCGTGCCTTCTTAAAGCAGCTTGAGTTTCCTGGAGGTTGTCGAGGCCGCCAGCAGACCATCCCCCTCCACCCCGTTGCATTTCACAGCAGCATCCATGTCACAGAAGAGCAGCAGCACTAATCCACCACAAAGCAGCTCTGTGCGTCTGCTGGGCTGCAGAAGAAAACGCTCCCTCCTCTAATCCGACCAGCTTCACACCGGTAGCGGGGAGGTCTGCCGGAACCAAGCCGTCCTCAAAAACAGTCCTGATAAAACCCGAAAGGCCAAACAGGGAAGTTTGTTTGATCAAGTTAAAGTGCGACACTCTCCCTTCCCTCACGTCACTGCCTTTGTGCAAGGCACCAACACGACTGGACGCAGGTGAAGTTACCCAGTAAGTCATGTTTGAATTCACCTCCTGGAACTGCTTTACAAACATGTTTTCTGACTTCATTTCTAACATTTTGATTTCGTTTAAATATAGTTTAAGGTTGTTTTAACTTACTTAGCCTGATTTTTGTCCAGACAGATGACACATTTTTATTTAAATTTATCAAGAATTGTATTTATTTTATGTACATTTTATTTCATGATAGCTTTTTTTCTGTTCTTAAATATATAAAGAAGTTTTGGGGACTTTCATAAGTTTATTTATATTTTTCTGAATTAAAGTTATATTTTTCAAGTTGTGTTTCGTTTGTTTCTTTAATTTTAAAAGACATTTCATGTTTTATTAACTTTTTTGTTTAAATCTATTTATTTATGGGGGAGTGGCCGAGCGCTTGATGGAGTAGGACGTGTTTTCGGTGGCTCCTGCCAATTTCTATTATAAGTGTTATCCAACTGTGCTTTTTTGTAACTCAACCTATCATTTTATTTTGTTGGTTGCACATTGTGCCCGTTGATAGTTTTTTTTTGGCCATTTTGCAATGACGGGAAAGGGTAAATCCCGCACCATTCAGACGCACCTGAAGCCGTGCTCACAGGCCGTCGCATCCGAATCAGCCCCGTCACCGCCCGGTATGGACACTGATGCCCTAAAACTGGACTTAATGGCTTCTCTGAAAGAGGATATTGCTCGAATCATAAGAAAGCAGCTGCAAGAAGTTCTAGGTGATGCCTTGTCACCTATCAAGTCTGAACTGCAATCGGTGAAGTCTCAACTAGTTAATGACAAGGCTAGTACCGATGCTAAGTTGGCTAAGCTAACGGGAGTAATGGGAGACGTGGAAGAGGCGCTCTCGGGATGCACTGATGACGTAGTCGGGATGAAAGCATCGATTGACCGCCTCACCGCCAAAGTTGTTATGCTGGAGGAAAAATGTGAGGACTTAGAGTCAAGATCACGCCGCAACAATATCAGGATTCTCGGTGTCGCAGAGGGCCCCGATTCTTGTTCCCCCACAGCCGTGGCCGCGATGCTCAAGGAGGCGCTCGGGATGGAGAAGTTACCCCTGGTTGATCGGTCTCATCGGACCACTCAACCCAAACCTAAACCGGGTGAGCGACCAAGAGCCATAGTGTGCAGGCTCCACTACTACAATGATTGTGTCGACATTTTACGTCGTGCAAAAGAGCCTCAGGCTATCAAATTTGGGGGCAAAGTGATATCGATCTTCCCGGATTATACTGCGAAGGTGGCCCGTGCTCGCGCTGCCTTCAACGGTGTCAGGCGTGTTCTCCGGGACATTGAAGGAGTCAGGTATGGACTTTTGCACCCGGCGAAGCTACGTATTACTCATGGGGGTGCAGAGAAGTACTTTACCTCTCCGGAGGAGGCGATGCTTTATGTGAAGACTTTGATCCCAGGGTGAGCCGCACTTTTTTTTTTTCCTCTCTTTTTTTTTTTTTTTTCTGCTGAACTCCCAATGTAGGTTGTTTTTTTTTTTATATATGTTTATCAATATTGCACATATTTTATTTCTTTTTTGAAATTGGTGGGAGTCACTTCTCGCTTTGTTCTTCTGCCATTGGTTACTCTGTTTCTGAGTTGTTCCTATTTTGCTGTGAACAACCGTTTTTCAGAATGACACTGCTGTCTCCACTGTTCTTGTTCTTTATGGGGACTATGGGTGTACTTGTTCAGGGTTTTGGGGGGGGGGGGGTGTTTTAACTCAGCTCACTTTTATTATTTATTTTATTTTTGTCTTTTTTTTTTTTTTTTTTTTACTCTATTATATATATATATATTTTTTTTTATGTTCTTAAATGAGTAATAACACCATAAGTTCTGATATTGCTGGGCCAGGCACATCTTTTCGTTTCATTAGTTGGAACATCAAGGGCATGGGACATCCAGTAAAAAGGTCGAAGGTATTTACACACTTGAAAAAATTAAAGCCCTCTATAGTTTTCTTACAAGAGACTCACCTTCAGACTAAAGACCATCATAGGTTGCAGCGCCCATGGGTGAGTCAAGTTTTTCACTCAGAGTTCAACTCCAAATCCAGAGGAGTCGCTATTCTAATCAGTAAGAAAGTTCAGTTTTCACCCACCAATGTCATAGCTGATAAGAATGGCAGGTATGTCATAGTTGCAGGGTTGTTAATGCATAAAAAAGTCTTATTAGTCAACGTATATGCCCCAAACTTTGATGATGCTGGTTTTGCCAATAGCCTGCTGAGTAAAATACCTTTTTTGAATTCACATTTGTTAATTTTTGGAGGTGACTTGAATTGTGTCTTCGATCCAGCGTTAGACCGTTCCAATCCTCGTAGTCTGAATATATCTTCCATGTCTCAGGCATTCTCTGATTTTATGAATCGTAATGGCTTGGTTGACCCCTGGAGATCCCGCAATCCATCTGTACAAAAATTTTCTTTTTTCTCTAAGGTACACCATTCTTACTCTAGGATCGATCATTTTTTTATAGATCAGTCTTTAAATTCCTGTGTAGTTTCCTCTGACTACTTGAGTATAATTATATCGGATCATGCACCACTACTGTTAGATGTTGAGATAGGTTCTCACAAATGCAGTCCACCTCTATGGAGGTTCAATTCTCTTCTATTGGCGGAAAAGGAATTCTGTGATTTTATCTCTCACTCGATCGATGAATTTTTATTGTTTAATAAAAATGAATCTACCTCATATTCTTTACTATGGGAAACACTTAAATCCTACCTAAGAGGTCAGATCATATATTACTCCTCATTTTCGAATAAGAGACGCAATGCGAGGTTGGCCGAACTGTCTACTGCCATTGGTAATTTAGATCAAAGATATGCTTTAAACCCTACTCCTGAGCTGTATAAACAGCGGATTGATTTACAATTAGAATTTGATTTAATTTCAACCAAAGAAGCGGAAAGGTTGTTATTACATAGTCGGGCTTCATATTATGAATACGGTGACAAAGCTAGCCGCCTATTGGCACATCAACTAAAACGTCAGGCAAGTTCTCGGTCCATAAATGGGATACAAAAGACCCAAAGTGTCATTGCAACAGACCCCAAAGAAATCAATTCTATATTTAAATCATTTTATTCCTCTCTATATACATCAGAATTTCCTACTGACTCAAAAAACATGAATGAATTTCTTCATGATCTTAATGGCCCTGTTATTGGTTCGGAGGTGGCCAGTGGCTTGGACTCTCCACTTAGCCTCACTGAAGTAACAAATTCTATCAAAGCAATGCAATCAAATAAAGCTCCGGGGCCTGATGGGTTTCCCATCGAGTTTTACAGAAAATTTATTGAAAAATTAGCTCCTTTACTTTTGGCAATGTTTAATGAATCATTAGAACGAGGTACTTTACCACTGACTCTGACACAGGCTACTATAGTTTTGCTTCATAAAAAGGATAAAGATCCGACATTATGTGGTTCATACAGACCGTTGTCTTTGTTGAATGCTGATGTAAAAGTGTTAGCCAAGGTAATTGCTACTCGTTTGGAGAGGGTTCTACCACTGGTCGTATCTGAAGAGCAAAATGGCTTTATTAAGGGACGTCAATTATTTTTCAATACACGCACTCTTTTCAATATAATTTATTCAAAGCAATGCTCTCATGTTCCCGAAATCGTAGTATCCCTGGATGCCGAAAAAGCATTCGATAGGGTGGAGTGGGGGTACTTGTTTGCTGTTTTGAAAAAGTTTGGATTTAATGATACGTTTATTTCCTGGATCCGCCTCTTATACTCATCCCCAAAAGCCAGTGTCCACACAAATGATATCTTCTCTGACTATTTTCCCCTTGGCCGTGGTACCAGGCAAGGGTGTCCATTATCGCCGTTGCTCTTTGCAATTGCAATTGAGCCCCTGTCTATCGCTTTGCGCTCTTCCCCTTCATTCACTGGGATCATCCGAAATGGAACTGTACATAAATTATCCCTATATGCAGATGATTTGTTGCTTTATGTGTCGGATCCATTGAGTTCGGTCCCTAATGTCCAGAATATTTTAAATAATTTCAGCTCTTTTTCTGGTTATAAACTGAATTTGGATAAAAGTGAGTGCTTTCCCATAAATTCAGCTGCATGTGATCTCCAACAGTCTGATTTACCTTTTACACTTAAGTTAAATGGATTTAAGTATCTTGGTATAAACGTAACACGCTCATTATCTGGCCTAGCATCCGCTAATTTCTCCCCCCTCATTGCAAAAGTTACTTCTGATTTGCAGCAATGGCGTAATCTTCCTCTTTCCCTCCTGGGTAGGATTAATGCCGTTAAGATGAATATTTTACCCAAATTCCTTTACTTATTTCAGTCCATTCCTCTTTTTCTGCCAAAATCTTTCTTTGATTCATTGAACAAAATTATTAGCGGTTTTATCTGGGATGGGAAACCACCTAGACTTCGTAAGTCTTTGCTGCAGAGATGCAGACTCAGCGGGGGACTTGCTCTGCCCAATTTTCAGTTATATTATTGGGCAGCTAATATACAAAAAATCTGCTACTGGTTAAAATCATTTAGCTCCGCCTGGTGCAGAATGGAATTGCTATCTTGCAGGGGGTCTTCTATTCCTGCTCTTATTTTTTCCTCGTTGCCTGCAAAACCTGCACTATATACAGATAATCAAGTGGTCCTCAACACGGTTAAAGTCTGGTTTCAATTTAGACGTTGTCACAATTTTTTGATTGCCTCTGCTTCAGGCCCTGTGGCCAAGAATCATCTGTTTCCACCCTCTATTTTAGATTCTGGGTTTTCAATTTGGCAAGACAAGGGCATCAATCAAATTAGAGATCTATACACTTCCGGACAGTTTGACAGCTTTACCAATCTATCCTCAAATTATGAGTTACCAAGGTCCCATTTATTTCGTTATTTTCAAATTCGGAATTTTGTTTCTAAATCATTTCCTGATTTCCCCACTGTACCTTCAGTTCAGACCTGGGAGAGGGTTATTTCATACAGTCCGCACAAAAAGGGGCTTATATCTAATATCTATAATTTTATATTAACACTAAACAACGATTCCAGTGACAAGATTAGAAATTCGTGGGAGAGAGAGTTGGGAATACAAGTTGATCAGGAGACCTGGGACAAAGCTCTGAGCCGGGTTAGGACATCATCTTCCTGTTCCCGCCTCAGCTTGATTCAGTTTAAAGTAGTTTTCAGGGCTCATTACTCTAAAGCTCGGCTTGCTAGTATTTACCCTGGAGTTCCCGATATCTGTGATAAATGTAAGTGCTCTCCTTGTCACCTTGGCCACATGTTTTATCATTGTCCTTGCTTATATGATTTTTGGTTGAATTATTTTAAGACTATCTCTATGGTCTTTAAAATTAATCTGAAGCCCTCTCCTCTCATCGCCATATTTGGGATTCCGGATTCCTCACTGAATTTAAACTCAGCCCAGAGAGATGTTGTTGCCTTTACGTCTTTGATAGCGAGGCGTACATTATTGTTACATTGGAAATCTGCTGTAAGTCCCTCAATTTCTATGTGGCTTAAGGATATGATGTCTTTTCTGAAACTTGAAAAAATCAGGTACTCCAGTCGTGGTAGTACTGAAAAGTTCTATCAAAGATGGCAACATTTCATATCCCATGTCTCAAACTTAAAAGTGTTACCCACTTAGAGGGGCCTGTATAGTGCTTGGCACTCATTCAGGTGTTTTCATATACTTTTTCTTTCCTTTTTGCAATTTTATTTATGTGTGGGTATGTATTTGCATTATGGTGTTTAGAGTAATAGTTTAGTGAGCTGTTTTCTTTGTTTTCTTTTTTTTAATTTTTTTTTTATTTTATTTTATGGGGTTAAAAAAAAAAATCTTTGACTTGTGATTTTCTTTCAGTGATACTTGGTACATTACGGTCACTGAAGGTAGTGATCTTTCTATTGTTTTTTTTTTCTCTCTTCGAAATATTTATGAAGATGTATGTACCATTGTTACTTTGGCTATTGATCTCAATAAAAAAATTTATAAAAAAAAAAAAAAAAATTTATTTATTTATCTATTCTAAAAAAAAAACTAATCCTTTGAAGGCCTTATAATTTCTAAATTATATTTCATATATTAAAAGAAATTTTAGTATAAATGAAAACTGAAAATAATTAAAAGGTAAATAATACAAAATCAAATAATGAATAGTAAAAAGATTTTAAAAAACATAGTAATAGTAAAAAAAAAAGAAATACTAAAGCATTTTTTTTAATTATTTAACCTTTTTTAGTATTATATTTATTTAATATATGACATGAAAAAAGGTATATTATTACAACTTTAATTCATAATTTTAGACCTTTTCTGACAAATTAATTACATATTTTGAAACATGTTCCTCAGGTAGAGATTAATAAACTAATTAAATTCAATACTGTTCGTCCAATCTTTCTCTTTTAAACAGAACTAAAACAGAACCATTGTTCAAACTAAAAGTGCAGGAGCTGGAACCTTTATAACTCTAGTCATCCATCATCATCATCATCATCATCAGGAGCAGCAGCAGCGATTTCATCAGCGAGGAAACGGAGCAGGCAGACTCCACCCAACAAGAGACCGAGATTCTCCAAACATTTCCGGCCTGCGGCGCTCAGCAGACGCTTAGAGCGATGGCATCAATTATCCATCAGACAACAGACAAAGTCTCAGAGAAGAGAGGGGCTGCAGGAAAACAGGAGGAGGAGCAGTAAAGGAGAGCTGGGGCATGAGGAAGAGGACGACTCCGCCATCAGCAGCAGCTGAGCGCTGATCCAGAGACAAGAGCTGAATGGTTCCATGAAATAAACACGTCTGCACAGTGTCTTATTTATGAAGAGATTACCCTCTTTTCACAACACCTCTAGCTGATTTTATTTCCCCATCTGTAAACAGCTCAACTTGCTTGACTGATTCTGAAACACGCAGCAAATAAAGCTTAAATAATCCTCTCAGTGTGTGTGTGTATATTAATAAACAAAACATAAACGCTGCACGTAGACATGGCTATGGCTGTTATCAGAGTTCAGCGCTGTATTGACTTCTGAGCTGTGAATAAACACCTAACAGAGCACATTCATTCATTGGAGAGAATATTGTATTGTTAATGTTACAAAGTCCACCGTGACTCGTTGTGGTTTGGTCCGGAAGGATCTGAGGACGAAAGGTGGGGATAGTGCTGGGCGGTATGACCAAAAATTTATATCACGGTATTTTTCTAAATTATATCGGTTTCACGGTATATCACGGTATTTTTTTTTTCATGCACAACTGGTTGTTAACCACATTTTCTAATGATTTGTAAAGGAATTGCTGCAGTAAATTGGCTTAGAATGGCCTATTTTACTGTCATGAGGAGGATGCATAAATCAAATAAATTTGATTTAGGCATGCTTTTCAAAGAAAAAAATCTTTTACAAAATTACAAGGTAGAAAATATTTATTGAACATAAAAAAACTGAACATTTTTTAATTTCCCAGCATTATGTTGTTTTGGTCCCACCTCCTGGTGAATGTTAGGTAAAATTCTTATGTGGTTACTTTTTGGTTGGCCAACGATTTATGTTTGTGGTGCAACAGTTACGGGAGCGGCCAGTCTATTTCCTTATATTACAACGCCGTTATTAATTGTTCGTTTTTTTTCCCACTTATTCCACCGAACGTGTTTTTTTGGCATTTTCGGCCGAACAATTTCGGTTACCGAACAATCGGTGCATCACTACTGCTAAACAGTCCCCTCACAAACAGTGTCCAGCAGCGCTACGTTCCGCGGCGCGGCGGAGCATAGCGCCGCGTTCCCAACGTTGTGTACGCTACTGTACATACTCACCGGTATTACGGTATATGAAAAATTCATATCATAAGAAAAATAAACACCGGTATTCGGTATGAACCGGTATACCGCCCAGAACTAGGTGGGGACCAAAGCCAGTAATCTTGCGACACCCTAGTACTGCAGCGGGTCTAAACTGGCCGAGTGACCGCCGGGCCCAGCGGAGCCCAGCTAGACCTCGTTTCAGCAGGTTTGCACACATTTGATCAGAACAAATGTTCAGCCTGAGTCATTCAAGCTAAAATAACTGACTGTTATTGACATGGGGTGGGCTGGTTTCAACCGGCATCCAGGTCTGTCTGTTCCCCTCACTTCCAACAAGGTGTATCAGTGTTGAAAGGGTGAAACTATGGAACCGCCTGGATGAGGAACTAAAAAAAAGTAGCTCAATTTACAAATTTAAAAAAAAATTATAAATCTAAAATAATAGATAAATATAGAACACAAATATAAATTATCTTCATATTAAACTGTCTAAATTATGCAACTTTCCTCCTGCAGCTGTCCTCAATCGTGAGTGACCACATTTATTTTCTTCTCTTTGTTTATTTTCTTTGATTTGTTCGTTCGTTCGTTTCGTTTTCTTCTTATTAGTATCTTTTGTTTCTGAAGTCTGCCTTTGTTGAAAAGAAAAGGCAAAATAAGCCATGAGGCTCCAGCCTATACCTTTTTGGTCAAAAAAAAAAAAAAAAAAAAAAAAAGGAAATGTATACATATATAATATATATATTTATACCTGTGTGTATGCTGTACATATACAGTGTGTAAATGCAAACGTCTTAAAATGTAAATGACCAAAACAAAATAAACTAAAACTAAACTAAACATGTTACTTCACAGAAAAAGGAAAAGAGGCTTTAAAAGTACTCTTCAGGAGACCTGCGGGTGATGTCACGGAGCGTTTGTCGAGTCCTTTCAATACAGCCTATGATATGCACGTGCGAGTCCCTCAGCAAATACGCTTGTGGTTTTAGACGACAATAAATACCTGAAATTCCTCATTTGCAGCTGATTCTCAGGCCTGTGTGAGCTGCAGGACAAACTGAGTCAATCATCAGACAATTGGTGAAGCAGAAAAGGAAAAGTCAGAGTTTCTGCCATTAGAGCCAAGAGTCGACGGCAGAACTTAACCCTTGTGCTGTCTTTGGGTCAAAATGACCCAATTCTTCCTTCCTTCTTTCCTCCTGCTCTCTCCTTCCTTCTTCCTTTCCTCTTTTCCTCCTTTTTCTTCCTACCTCCCTTTCGTCATTCGTTCCTTTATTACCTTCTTTGCTTTTCCTTCCTTCTTCCCTCCCTTCTTTCTTTCCTTTTCTCCATTCCTTCCTCCCTTTCCTACTTCCTTCTTTTCTCCTTTCTTCCTTCCTTCCATCTTTTCTCCCTTCCTTACTCCCTTTCCTACTTCCTTCCTTTTTCCTTTCCTTCCATCTTTTATCCCTTCTTTCCTCCCTTCCATCTTTTCTTCTTTCTTCCTCACTTCCTTCTTTCCTTCCTTCCATCTTTTCTCCCTTCCTTCCATCTTTTCTCCCTTCCTTACTCCCTTTCCTACTTCCTTCCTTTCTCCTTTCTCCCTTCCTTCCATCTTTTATCCCTTCTTTCCTCCCTTCCATCTTTTCTTCTTTCTTCCTCACTTCCTTCTTTCCTCCCTTCCATCTTTTCTCCCTTCCTTATGCCCTTTCCTACTTCCTTCTTTCTTTCCTCCTTTCTTCCTCACTTTCCTTCTTTCCTTCCTTCCATCTTTTCTCCCTTCCTTACTCCCTTTCCTACTTCCTTCCGTCTTTCTTTCTTTTCTCCTTTCCCCCTCCCTTCCATCTTTTATCCCTTCTTTCCTCCCTTCCATCTTTTCTCCCTTCCTTAATCCCTTTCCTACTTACTTCCTTCTTTCCTTCCTTCCATCTTGTATCCCTTCTTTCCTCCCTTCCATCTTTTCTTCTTTCTTCCTCACTTCCTTCTTTCCTTCCTTCCATCTTTTCTCCCTTCCTTCCTTCCATCTTTTCTCCCTTCCGTCTTTCTTTCTTTTCTCCTTTCCCCCTTCCTTCCATCTTTTATCCCTTCTTTCCTCCCTTCCATCTTTTCTCCCTTCCTTACTCCCTTTCCTACTTCCTTCCTTCTTTTCTCCTTTCTTCCTCACTTCCTTCCTTCCATCTTTTCTCCCTTCCTTAATCCCTTTCCTACTTACTTCCTTCTTTCCTTCATTCCTTCTTTTCTCCCTTCACACTCCCTTGACCCAAAGACAGCACAAGGGTTAATGGGATTTAAGGTCAGGGGAGGGGCTTAAACACCCATCATTTTGACCCCGTGGGTCTGGTTCTCGTGGAAACGCTTCTGCAAGTGTCTCAAAATAAACATTTAAAGTGTGGGAAAAGCACATCGCCGGATGGTTGTTCAAAGATTGTCCCGGACTGTTTGGGAAAAGGAGCTGAAAGAAATTTGCTGCACGACAATAAAGTTAGAAAAACATCCCTCCCTGCAGAGTCTGTACGGCCCTTTTGACTTAAATTATTCACCAAACAGTCTGGAAACCATAAATGTTTGATCAGCTGGACCCAAACTCGTCACGTGTGCCTCCCCCGTGAAGATCCATCACCAGGTCTCCGTCAGCAGCAGTCCTGAACCTCAGTCTGGACACGTCCAGGTACTGGAGGTTCTCCAGCGGGGACCGGAGATCCAGAATAAGCAGAAATAAGCAGGAATGCGGGACGGAGCGACTGGCTGGACCTTGGCGACATCAGCAGGTTCCCGCTGACGGCAGCTCAAGCTCCTGCTGCTGGCAGCAAGAACCAGGCAGAACCACCAAATAACCAGCATAGAACCAACAGATCAGGGCGATTAAAGCTGCAGGATACAAACGCCGACGGCCAAACAGGAAAGTAATTATCACGAGACCAGCAGAACCTGAGAAATGCACCGAAGGGCAGGAGAATTAAACTAAAGTTTTAAGGCATTTCCACACAAAAAAAAGAAAATAAAAATTATATTGGAGCGAAACATTTTGGCACAGCTTTGACTTGCACACTTGTTTCAAATATCAGCCTCCTTAATAATCGCTGTTGGCCCTCAAACTTAAATCTGGAACCACCACCGAACCTTTGATCGTGTACATTTACTTTACAAGTTTTAATGTCTCCATTTCTGAGTTTTCTTTTGCACAAATCCAAGTTTGTTTTGTTTTTATATCTTAAATGGCCCTCTACACCACAATGCTAGCTCAGCGAGGTGGCACAAATATCAGCATATTATTTAGCTTACTCCATCTAAATTTTAACTTTATATTTCCACAAAAAAAAAAAAGAAAAGAAAAATTATGTTGGAGCGAAACATTTTGACACAGCTTTGACTTGCACAATTGTTTCAAATATCAGCCTCCTTAATAATTGCTGTTGTCCCTCAAACTTAAATCTGGAACCACCACCGAACCTTTGATCGTGTACATTTACTTTACAAGTTTTAATGTCTCCATTTCTGAGTTTTCTTTTGCACAAATCCAAGTTTGTTTTGTTTTTATTTTTTTTATATCTTAAATGGCCCTCTCCACGCTATCTCAGCGAGGTGGCACAAATATCAGCATATTATTTTACTAACTCCATCTAAATTTTAACTTTATATTTCCACAAAAAAAAAAGAAAAGAAAAATTATATTGGAGCAAAACATTTTGACACATCTTTGACTTGCACACTTGTTTCAAATATCAGCCTCCTTAATAATTGCTGTTGGCCCTCAAACTTAAATCTGGAACCACCACCGAACCTTTGATCGTGTACATTTACTTTACAAGTTTTAATGTCTCCATTTCTGAGTTTTCTTTTGCACAAATCAAAGTTTGTTTTGTTTTTATTTTTTTTTATATCTTAAATGGCCCTCAACACCACCATGCTAGCTCAGCGAGGTGGCACAAATATCAGCAGTTTATTTAGCTAACTCCATCTAAATTTTAACTTTATATTTCCACAAAAAAAAATAAAAGAAAAATTATGTTGGAGCGAAACATTTTGACACAGCTTTGACTTGCACACTTGTTTCAAATATCAGCCTCCTTAATAATTTCTGTTGGCCCTCAAACTTAAATCTGGAACCACCACCAAACCTTTGATCGTGTACATTTACTTTACAAGTTTTAATGTGTCCATTTCTGAGTTTTCTTTTGCACAAATCCAAGTTTGTTTTGTTTTCATTTTTTTTATATCTTAAATGGCCCTCTACACCACCACGCTAGCTCAGCGAGATATTACAAATATCAGCATGTTATTTAGCTAACTCCATCTAAATTTTAACTTTATATTTCCACAAAAAAAAAGAAAAGAAAAATTATATTGGAGCGAAACATTTTGACACAGGTTTGACTTGCACACTTGTTTCAAATATCAGCCTCTTTCATAATTAATAATTGCTGTTAGCCCTCAAACTTAAATCTGGAACAACCACCGAACCTTTGATCGTGTACATTTACTTTTTAAGTTTTAATGTCTCCATTTCTTGCACAAATTAAAGTTTGTTTTGTTTTTTTTATACCTCAAATGTCCTTTACACCACCACACTAGCTCAGCGAGGTGACACAAATACAAGCAGTTTATTTTGCCAACTCCGTCTAAATTTCAACTTTATATTTGCAATTCTTGCCTGTTATTCTTTAAGTGTGACAAATTAAACAGTTGAACTCCTCCAGCCCGCTGGTTTTACTAAATAGGGGCCCAACAACTCTCTTTTTCTTTAAACGTGGCCCTAAAAAAAGCTAAAGACGGCCCTGCAGCAATCAGAAGATTTATTATTGTTCAATTCAATTGTTATTCTCTTCGTTTCTAAAGAGATGTAACGTGCCTTTTGTCCTGTCGCCCCCCTCTTTTTATGTTAACATATTGTTTGTCAAAGCTGAAAACTGAACAACCAGACGTTTAATAAAGGATGATTTATGGTTCCGCGTTACACCGACGCAGAGCCTACGCCGTAGGCTCTGCGTCGGTTTAACGCAACCCAACTCACCTGTCGGGAACGCGGAGCATCAGACGCTTCAATGCGGAAATGTCTCGCTTCAGAGGGTTTAAAGGGCGCACTCGGGAGTCGTTCCGGATGGGTTTTGCTTAAATCCGGTCGTAAAGGCGTCTCATGAGACAGCAGAGCGGAAAAATCCGGACAAAACGCGATAAAAATCGTCGTGGCGTCTCTCCGGCCTCGGGAACCCGCTCCGCCGTCCTGCTCGGGGCCGCGGGCCGCGGGGCAGCTCCTGCCGGGTCACCTCCGCCCTCACGGTGGCCCAAAAGGAGAGTATTTGGGTCGGAAACAGTCGTCTGTGTGTCTGTCGCACGTGTTTCAGAGGACGAGCTGAGACGGGCTGACGGACCGCGGGGACGCGCGCTGCTGAATCATCCACACACACGTGCGCGCTCCCGAGGCACAGCTGACTGTGACGTCACCTCCCCGCTGTAAACATAACCCTTTCGTGGTCGGTCGACTGTCGTTGGAGTCACCCTGGCATATACTCAATAAATATCAGAGGGGTGTCAAAAGTATTCACATTCATTACTTAGGTAGAAGTATAGATACTAGAGTTTAAAAATACTCCTGTAGAAGTTGAAGTATCAACTCAAGTTTTTTACTCAAGTAAAAGTATAAAAGTACTGGTTTCAAAAATACTTAAAGTATAAAAGTAAAAGTAATGTAAGGGGGAAACAAGCCATTGAAAATGAATGCATCTTAGTATAATGCAAATATATTAAAGAACCATATATGTGTACTATTGAGCATTAACATGTGTTTCAGAGAGCAGAAGATATGATGACTAGTTGCCTATAAGTAACCTAACTCCTGAAGTGGCTGCAAATTTTATCCAGATTTTACAGAACACTCCTGCAGAGATTTTACCAGCACCCTGTGATTTTATCGTTGACAATTTTAACAAAATACTCAAAACAACGCAGTGGCTCCGATTTTAACCAAAAGAATTAGCAGAAAACCTACACCCCCATGGAGAACTGAGGAAATAAAGAAACTAAAAAGAAACTGCAGGAGTGCTGAATAGAAAGGAGATGGAGGAAATCAAAATTAACCATACACTATGAAATTTTATGCCAACTCCTTAAAAACTACAATAATACTATTAAAAAAGCAAGAACTTCACATTTCAAAAACTTAATTTTAAATAACAAAAACAATTCCAAATTCCTATTCTCCACAATAGATTTTTTAACAAATGGAAACCCTGACAGATCCCATAAAACAGCAACAGACCATTACTGTGAGGATTTTGCAGACCACTTAAGGGGTAAAATTGATGACATTAGATCCAGTCTTTTATCTCAACAGATTTTAACTCTTAACACACCTGGATCAGTGCTTTTACCTGAGGAAACACTGGAGAGTTTTGCCTTGGTTGATGCGGGGACACTTTGTAGAGTTTTCTCCAAGGTAAAGCCCACAACCTGCCTTTTAGACCCCATTCCCACACCGTTTTTTAAAACACTCTATGGATTCTTTGAGGAACAGCTTTTGTATTTGGTCAACTGCTCTCTTCAGACGGGTGTCTTCCCCGCCGCCTTTAAAACGGCGGTGGTGAAGCCCCTTCTGAAGAAGAGTGGGTTGGACCTCAATGTTTTAAATAACTACCGGCCTGTATCCAACTTACCGTTTTTAAGTAAAATTTTAGAAAAACTTGTTTTTAATCAAGTGAATGAATTTTTAAACTCAACACACATTTTAGAGGCTCATCAGTCCGGTTTTAGGATGAACCACAGTACAGAGACAGCACTTTTAAAGATTTTAAATGACATCAGGTGTAATTTAGATAACCAAAAACTCACAGTCTTGGTTCTGCTGGATCTAACCGCCGCCTTCGATACAGTAGACCATCACATTTTATTAAACAGACTGAAGCACCTGGTCGGCCTCTCTGGTACTGTTCTTAAATGGTTCACGTCCTACCTCACTGATCGTAGTTTCTTCGTAAGTATGGATACATGTTCCTCAGGAATCTATAAGATAAGGTGTGGGGTTCCCCAAGGGTCAATTTTAGGTCCAACTCTTTTTAATCTGTACATGCTGCCCCTTGGGGACGTCATCAGGAGACACGGCATCAGCTTCCATAGTTACGCTGACGATACGCAACTGTACATCCCCGTGTCTCCTGATGACACTGGGCCAATTGATGCCCTTTTTAACTGTATTTTAGACATCAAGTCATGGATGGCAGCAAACTTCCTACAGCTCAACCAGGGCAAAACAGAGATTTTACTCATCGGTCCTGAAGGCCAGAGAGAGAAACTTTTACCAAAGTTACAGGATTTTAAACCCTCAAAATCAGTTAAAAATCTGGGCGTGATTTTTGACTCTGAGCTCACTTTTATTCCACATATTAAAAACATAACAAAGATCGGTTTTTACCATCTTAAGAACATAGCCAGAGTCCGCCCGTTTCTCTCTCAGGCTAGTACGGAGGTGCTAATGCATGCTTTTATCTCATGTCGTTTAGATTATTGTAACGCCCTGCTCTCTGGTCTTCCTAAAAAGAACATGTACAACCTACAATTATTACAGAATTCAGCCGCACGCGTGCTGACGAGGACCAGAGGGCGGGAGCACATTACACCTGTTTTAAAATCGCTGGATTGGCTCCCCGTGCGCTTCAGGGTTGATTTTAAGGTACTTTTACTAGTTTTTAAGTGTCTTAATGGTCTTGGGCCTTCTTATTTGTCTGCACTACTTTTACCCTATCGACCCTCACGGACCCTGAGGTCCTCCGGTGCTAGCCTTTTAACCATACCAAAAGGTAGAACCAGGACACACGGGGAGGCGGCATTCAGTTTTTATGGTCCCCGATTGTGGAACAGCCTCCCGGAGAACCTCAGGGCCGCAGAGACTGTTGATGTTTTTAAAAAGAGGCTCAAGACCCATCTCTTTAATCAGGCTTTTAACTGACTCATTTAACTCTTTTAAATTTTTTATGCTCACCCTTATTTTTATTGGATCTTACTACTCTGTTTTATATTTAGTTTATCCTTTTTTTTTATCATAATTTATTTTCATTGTTTTATCTTAAAGTTTTATCTAAATATTTGAGTCGTTATTTATGGTCTATTTTATACATTTTACTGTCTTATTCCTTTAGTTTTTAATGTCTTGCTTTTTAGACATACTTTTAGGATTTTATGTTATGTTATACTTTTTAAACTCTATTAGTGTATTTTATCCTGCTTTCTTGTAGCTTTTAGCTCCAGTGTTTCCTCATGGGGAGCCTCCATGCTGGGAGTGACTCTGGCCTGCAGGGGGTCGTCCTGGGGCTGGTTCTGGCCTGGATGGTTGTGGAGCTCTGCACCACGGCTTCACCGCTGTGGTGTGGACTCCTCTATCCGTCCGGGCCAGGATGGTCTCTGGTCCCCCCCCCCTTGTAGCTGCGGGCTATGAGACCTCCTGGCGTGGACGGCTCCCTGTTACCGTTTCCTCACCTGGATCCTCTGTGCCTAGCCATGTCTGCACCGTGTGTCTGTGTGTGTGTCTGTGTGTATAACCTAGGTGAATTGTAGTGTGCTTGTGTCTGTGTGTGTGTGTGCGGGGAGGGGGGAGGGGTCAGGGCATTAATACGTTTTATGTTTATTTGTTTTTTGTTAAGCACTTTGTATTACATTATTTGTATGAAAAGTGCTATATAAATAAAGTTTTTGATTTTGATTTGATTTGATAAGTATTGCAATGGTGCAAAAAGTCAAACTTCAGAGGCATGTTATCATTTATCCTAACCTTTATTGGAATGTACATCCAAGTTTAGTTGCAGGAATCTGAGGGCAACGGATGTAAGAACAAAACTGGACAAGAACATCTGAGCCACAACCACAACCAAATTCACTCAACTTTTTTCTAGACATTTCGACTTTTTTCTCAACATTTCGACTTTATTCACGAAATTTTGACTTTTTTCTCAACATTTTGACTTTTTTCTCGAAATTGTATTTTAACATTAATCTCGACATTTCAACATTATTCTCGACATTTCAACTTTTTTCTCGAAATTCTACTTCAACATTAATCTTGACTTTTCAACTTTTTTCTCGACATTTCAACTTTTTTCTCGACATTTTGACTTTTTTCTCGAAGTGCATAATGAAAAAAAAAATCTTCCTCCTCTAAAATATTATTTTTATTTTTCTCCTGCCTGGCCCTAATACTCTTCCGTAGTATTAGGGCCATGCAGGACAAAAATATTTGTGAGGGGAAGATTTTTTTTTATTGTGCACTTTGAGAAACAATTCGAAATGTCGAGAAAAAATTTGAAATGTCGAGAATAATGTTGAAATACAATTTCAAGAATAAAGTCGAAATTTCGCCTTTTTTATCAACATTTCAGCTTTATTCACGAAATTTTTACTTTTTTCCGGACATTTCGACTTTTTTCTCGAAATTGTATTTCAATTATTCTCGCCATTTTGACTTTTTTCTCAAAATTGTACTTCAACATTAATCTCAACATTTCGAATTTTTTCTCAACATTGCGACTTTTTTCTCGAAATTGTACTTCAACATTAATCTCGACATTTCGACTTTTTTCTCGAAGTGCATAATAAAAAAAAATCTTCCTCCTCTAAAATATTATTTTTATTTTTCTCCTGCCTGGCCCTAACAAAGCACTCAAATGTCTGCTTACTTACTTTTAAAATTATCCATAATGCTGCACTCCCCCCTTGAGAAAATGTGTTACTCTCTGCTCTGAGAAGTCAACACGAACAACCAGATCTGTTACAAGAGGGGAGTGTAGTGGACCCCAACGTAAAACTGCATTTGGGAAGTCATCATTCGCATGTATTGCAATGACTCAATGGAATACTCTGCCAATCGACATTATTTCATGTACAAGTCCCCACACCTTCTCACATCTTGCCAAGCATTGGCTACTGTCAAGACAAGTGTGTGTACATTTATGAAGTGTGTGTGTGTGTGTGTGTGTGTGTGTGTGTGTGTGTGTGTGTGTGTGTGTGTGTGTGTGTGTGTGTGTGTGTGTGTGTGTGTGTGTTGGGGGGGCAGCCTGGCTTTAATCTTAGGTGCCAACGTCTGACAGATCCCATGCTCTGTTGAATCTGCTTCCATGTTTTATGTATCTATTTTATCTGTGGTCTTTTTGCTTTGTTCTGCTCTTTCTTTTTCTATACTAATTTATATGTAGTATTCCATCAACCTGCCCAGGGACTACAGGTGGAAAATAGCAAGTTGCTACAACCTGGCACAATGCATATTCTCTTGCAAAAGATGAATGTCTTATTGTGCACTGTCCCTGTTTTGAAATAAATAAATCAATTACAATTACATAGAGAACCAAACAAAACGTTTTCTTGTAGTCCCCCCCCCCAAAAAAAACAAACTAAATTAGACCAACTGGGAGCGCTTGTTTTTCATACCTTTGTACACGTTGTTTATGTCACTGTAACCCACCTCAACAATTGCTGGATTGCTGTGGAAGAGAAAAGAACGGGATTTGAGGACAGAGGCCTCTATGGCAAGCCGTTTTAACATTTAATGGCTAAGTTTGACTATCCGGAATGAACATTGCAGATATCTACAACTGCATTTTGACTAGTCGTAATTACATTGTTACTAGTCACAATTGTCATTCCAGATATCTATAACGTCATTTTGACTATTCAGAACTCTAATTCAAAATATCTCTAATTACATTTTGACTAGGCAAAATGGAAGTTAGAGATATGTCCAATTTGAGATATATCTAATTAAAATTCATTTCAAGATATCTATAACTTGATTATAGATATCTACAATTAAATTATGACTATCTGTAATTCCAGTTTGAGATATCTATGTCATTTGGACTAGTCATAATTCCAGTTCAAGATATCTACAACTTCGTTCTGACTAGTCAAAACTTAATTTAAGATATCTAAAAAGGACAATGTAGTTTAATTGGAAATTGAAAGTGTGTTCAATAATAATCGTAACCAAATCGACTGACAGTGTGTGTGTCATTCTTTGTGTGAAGTCAATGACATTTACAATCAATTAAAATCAATAGATTTATTAGTTATTCAGGGTCAATTAATACCTTTTTGATAACTATCTATTCCTCTTGAAACATTTTTTTTTTTTTTTTTTCAGGTGAAACATCATAGGCTGATTAAGACCTGGTTACATCACCAAACCTTGATTTGCATTCATGTGGTTATTCAGCAACTCATCCACCATGGGCATGAGTTAACTACTGATATCAACAAATACGGTGACTGTGGTGATTGTTTTATCTTATAGGTGGTACAAAAAAAAATCTATTAAGCTTTAAGTCATGTGAAGAGCAATTTGGAAGCCCCCTTTTTTGTCGCTCAGGAGCCTGACCGGAACAGCCCACAGTCGGTCAATCAAAGTCAGCTTTGGCTGCCAGCTCCTTCAGCAGATTCCTACCCAAATATCTTCAAAGCTGCTGGCTGTTTACAGCCGAATATACCGTTTAACATGTCGACTCGTCTGCCTGATAAAAGAAAATCAGTGGATTGGTAGTACAAATGGGTGGTTGCTTTGCTAAGCTTTGAACCAGGCTGTAAATATGTTTATTTCTGCTTTAAATTTGGACATTTTAACCTGGAGGTCAGTGACTCACTTTTGGAATCAGCCTCTGGAGGTCAGTCGAGAAACTGCAACGAAACTTAGTCTTGCATGAGCCTTCATCCAGAATTTAGATGGTTTCTGCTTTGCTCCTTTAAAAAGTTGGTCAGATTTTCAACTTTTTATGCTTCAAAATCCAGCTAAACAGTCAGACCTAGCTGCTGAAATCATATGTCGAGGCGGGACAGTTCGAAAGCACACTGGTCCCCCTCGGCCGCCGCCGGGGGGGGGTGCCTCGCAGGCGGTGGGTTGCCTCCCTCCTACTTCTCCCCTCTGTGGGGTTGCCGGTGGCCTGGGTTCCGGGTTCTTCCGTGTCGGCCTCTGGTCTCGCGGGTGGCGGGGTTGCTCCCCCCCCTCCCCCACTATAGATACACTTCAGGTGGAGCTTTGTTTGGTTTATTACA
The DNA here is from genome assembly GCF_033807715.1 of Cololabis saira. NCBI lineage: Eukaryota > Metazoa > Chordata > Actinopteri > Beloniformes > Belonidae > Cololabis > Cololabis saira. The sequence continues at coordinate 7,888,856 of NC_084605.1, read as the reverse complement.
CACACACACACACACACACACACACACACACACACACACACACACACACACACACACATATATAGCCACTCAGTCACATACATATACTCAAACATACACAGCCACACAAACATATACATACACACACACACACAGCCACAAAGACATGTACACACACACGTATGTACACACATATATACACACACACACACACACACACACACACACACACACACACACACATACACACACACACACACACACACACACGCATGATCATATACATACAAGGCATACACACACATAGACATACACACTGGCTTGTTCACCTGCATGCTTGCTCTCAAGTTTTTGGGGTTAGGTAGCGGTAGCGGTAGCTTAGCTCAGACTGCGATCAGATCTCAAGATTTGGATCGATTGCTGTTCATGTTTTGGTCGGCTCCGTGCCGGTTTCGTGTTTTGTTTGTGGTTTTTTTGTTGCAGAGTTCCAGTGCTTGACGTGTGTCTCCGTGTGTTCCTGCTTCCTGGATTGGCAGTGGATGTCGTCCACTGGGTTTGTATGTGTATATTTATGTATGTGTACGCATATGTATGCATATATATATGTATATATATATTAAATATAGTAATAATGCACATATATATACCTTTGGTTTCTACCGTCATGGTATCAATCATTAATATGTGTGCAGACAAGGTAAAAAAAAAAAAGAAAAAAAAAAAAGAATGGGTGGTACACCCTTTGGGCGTTAATGCAACACAACAGCCCAAGATGACCTCTTACTACATAAGCATAGAGTGATCACACAATCCCCTACCAAGTGGGGGTCCCATCACGTCATGATAGCACCAGTACTGGAGAAAGACATGGCCCTGCTTTTGTCTGCTGATAGAAAACACAGACACATGACTCCCTCATGGCAGGACACTGAGGTTTGTCAGATGCTGGGTAAAAAGAACAGGGTTTTCCCCCCAACTCCACCCTGTTTGGAGCTGGCAGGTTTTACAGAAGGACTGGGTTGCTTTTCCACCGGCCGGAGAGCAGTTGAGAGTCTGGACCCTACGTCATTTATTGCATCTGTAACCAGCATGAAAAATCAGGTTACTAACCCTGGGGCTTTGAGGAGTGAACATCAACTCCATGTAAACATCAGCAAATCAGAAGTCAAAGGGGTGATAAAGAGACAAATCAGGAAAAAGTGGCAAAATGAGTGGAACAAAGAAAGTAAAGGACGGTATCTTTTTAAAAATAAACCATTAGTTGGGAATGCAGGATCAGGCGGGCGGAACAGGACAGAGGAAAGAGTAATGACAAGATTAAGGAATGGGCATACTGGGCTGAATAGATCTCTATTTTTAATAAAAAAAAACATAATACAGGAAAGTGTGAACATTGTGGAGAGGAGGAAACAGTGGACCATATTCTATTAGACTGCAACAAATATATAACAGAGAGAGATGTGTTAAAGCAGGAAATAAGAAAGCTAGGGGAAGTCAATATCATAAATATATTACGGAAATCTTCAGGTGATGAGTGCTGGAAAAAGCTAATACATTTTTTTAAATCAACTAGATTAATGAATAGGATATAAGGCCGGGTTATTTGATTTAAGTGAATTTGGTTGTTTTGTTTTGTTTGTTTTGATTGTTTTGTTTGTTTTGTTTGACATACATTCATTTTGAATACATTAGAGATCATTTAGATACCTAGTCCATATTCCAGATCAGTGGGTGGCGGTAATGCACCCGAAAGCTGTTTGCCAACCGCCAATAAAATCAAAAGAAGAAGAAGAAGAAGAAGAAGAAGAAGAAGGTTACTAACCCTGTATTTGTCATTTAGACAGTTCTAGTAAACGCCCAGTAGGTGGCAGTATTTCCCTGTTAGTGGTTGTACCCCTTCGTGAAGGTTATCGCGTGAAGTTTGCACCTGAGAGTAGACGCCATTTCTCTCATACACGAGGCAGACAGCAGCAGAGCCGGTCATACCAGGCGAATCGGAAGACCAAACAGAGCAAACACGAAGCAAAGAGTAGCAGAGAGCCGTGGATAACGACAGAGACGTCCGTAGGCAGCCCGGTAGTCACGGGCGAATCCAGGTCCGACCGATAAGCTGTGAACCGAGGGGGAAACTCCCTTTGAGGGTAAAATACATGGAGCTCCGGTGAGTTAGCACACAGTTCGGTAGCTGTTCAGATGGTAAAAATGCATTTATTGTGTCATTAGCTTGGGTTAAGTTGGTCTATATTGCTTAAAATATGCCAGGTGAAGTCTCCCAATGTTTTTCTGTTACTTCTGTGCATTTCTACCGTAGTTTATTGTTTGTAAAAAGATCGCTAGCTTAAAATGCTAATTGCTAAGCTAAAGCGAAGTTTCCATGTGGTTGCAACTGAGAAAATGCAGTTATTCATTATTTATACCATTCAATCTGCTTTATTTATGTTATTAGCCACTTCAAATGGTAGTAGCACCATTCAGGGTGTGGTATATTTCATTTATTGATGAAGAAATTGCACTTTAATGTATGAAAACTGTAATTAACTTCATGTTGAAGAGTATTAAAAAAGTGAATTAAAATAGTTAAAAAGTAATGATAAATAGAGGTTTAGGAAGATACATTAAGCATGTGTCTGTTAAAAAAATACTATTGTTGATATGAATAATTGATTGCATTCATGGTTAAAACTAATCGTTTTAATTCATGGTGTTTTAATGTATTTCCTTAATTTTTTGGTGATATACTTTTCATGTGTGAGCTGAGAAAATGATGAGTACTCATAGGAAACAGACAGAATTGGATTACGTTTCTTACACCTATACACTTTCTGTGTAGGTTGGTTTTTTTTTCTTTGCTTGTTTGAAACTGCTGTAAGAGAAAGAGACGATTGAGATGGCGAGCCCAGCCCAACGAGTGAGAGAACGTGAGAGAGTTGGAGCTGCAGTGTGGCCAGCTGCAGAACCTACCTTCCTCATCGAATCCGGATCATCTGAATCTCACATATCGAGAGCAGATAAGATACACACATACTCCTCACCTACCCGGGTAGTAGTTATAACAGAAAAGACTGAAGACAAAGAGTCTCAGTTGACACAAATACACAGAACATACACATTGGATCCTCCGAGAGGAATCAACAGACCTGAGCAGGAGAGCTCAGTGTCCCAGGACTCTTTATTTTTCTTGCGTTTTATTTTTTTCTTGTTGTTTTCGAGCGCTTTGCGGTGGGTAAACGTGCACGACCCATATGTGAATGTTTATTATTTTGTCCTTCATTGATATTAAAATATCACCTGTTCAAGCCACTCCTCTTTTTGAGTCATTACAACTCCTTACCCGAACCTAGAGATGTGAGTAACCATTATTTCTTAAATCTAGGACTAAAGGTGCTACACATCTCCAAAGAGGAAGCAGGAAATCTGTAAAAGGAGCCCTCACTATAACAACAATAGTAAATTAATGTCAGTATGTGCGAATGCTGATCCTGGTCCTAAAAAAAAAAAAAACATGTTTGGAGTCCAGAATTGACTTCATGCAAGTTTTGGCCATCAGCATCAACAGCGTTTATGTGTCAGAGGGAAAGAGAGTCTTTTCAGAGTCCCATCTTTTCTGTACGGTAGCTTTATTTTTGATTGCATGGTTGAATCATTATAATGCAGAACTATCAGCCGAACCGGTTTGGTGGAAAAGCCCCACATGAGGTCTTGAGGCCAGAAGATAATGACACATATCTTACCTAGGACATCAATACTACTGTCACCACCTATCTGAATGAGACATATAACGATGCTGCCACTGATGACCTGAACATGGGAGCCTTTATTGATCCTCACATCAAGACCGTCCACTTCCAGGCTGAGAAAGTAAAGCCAAAGCTGTTTCTCAGATGCTGGGTGAATGGAGCACATCACAATCTGGGCCTACTAATCTATCAGAAGAGTCAGATAGACCTTAATCTTCCCAGTCTCTGGAGAACTTTGTCTGGTGGACCAGCAGAGAGCGCTCCATCCCCGCAGAGTCATCCTGTTGTACATGTGAGCAGCAGAACTGCGGCTGGTAATTGATAAGAGGAAGGTGAATTGAGTCGCATGAAAACCACATCAGCTAGAAAGGTGGTTTGCTGTTATACATGTTGCCCCGCAGCTTGAAGGTTCCTGGTTTAAGTCCCCTCAGAGGTCTGTTTCAGTGTTTGTGTGGGGGGTTTTCTCCAGGAGCTGAATCTGATAAAACCAAAATGATCAACACCAGGTGAGTTTTTCCAACTCCGTCAGAGGTTATGAAAGTTTCCGTATGGATCAACTAAAAGATGCATCACATGAGGTTTTAATTTGTTTAATAATTTGTAAATAAACACAATGTTGTTTTAACTTCATAATTCATTCATCTATTTCATTTCAGATTTATTTCTTAGCCTAAAAGGAAAGTTTTAAATCAATTTAACAGAATAATCTTTGTTTGGTTACTGAAGTAAATGTACATTTATTCAATCACATTTGTCTTATCAATATATAACTGACTAGAATGAATGAATTAATTCATTAAAATAAATTCCAGCTCAGAAAGGACCAGATAAGGAGGAGAAAGGGTGCATCGTCGACCTGCGGGTCTACCTGTGGACTTGGACGATTTAAAAAAAGAAGAGAAAGGGACACTTCCAGAGGTGTCAAAAGTATTCACATTCATTACTCAGGTAGAAGTATAGATACTAGAGTTTAAAAATACTCCTGTTGAAGTATCAACTCAAGTTTTTTACTCAAGTAAAAGTATAAAAGTACTGGTTTCAAAACTACTTAAAGTGTAAAAGTAATGTAAGGGGGAGAAAAGCCATTGAGGAATAAAGCCGTTGAAAATTAATGCATCTTAGTATAATGCAAATATATTATAGAACCATATATGTGTACTATTGAGCATTAACATGTGTTTCAGAGAGCAGGAGATATGATGACTAGTTGCCTATAAGTATTGTAATGGTGCAAAAAGTCAAACTTCAGAGGCATGTTATCATTTATCCTAACCTTTATTGGAATGTACATCCAAGTTTAGTTGCAGGAATCTGAGGGAACGGATGTAAGAACAAAACTGGACAAGAACATCTGAAACAACCACAACCAAATTCACTCTATCCGGATGGAGCAATTTAACTGGATAGTTTTTTTTTTAAAGGCCGAAAGGAAATAGAGTAACAAGGCTGTTTTTAAAATGTAAGGAGTAAAAAGTACAGATAATTGCGTGAAAATGTAAGGAGTAAAAGTAAAAAGTCGTCTGAAAAATAATGACTCCAGTGAAGTATAGATAACCAAAATTTCTACTTAAGTAAGGTAACGAAGTATTTGTACTTCGTTACTTGACACCTCTGGACACTTCTCCGCTGCAGCGATGGAGGTCACACACGTAGCTTTCAGAATCCTGTCAGGAGGCGGTGAGGTTCAGGCCTGGAGGCAGCCGGCGAGTGCAGGTGATCATGTTTCCTCAGTCCCACGAAGCCAAGACATTACAGAGGACCATCAGCTCTGATAACCTGGCCTGTCTTGGAGGATCCAACCCGGCTTTTTTCTGTCAATAAAACCCTTTTGAAGTCTATACTGGTGACAGTTTGAATTCAGATCCAGCTAAAACCCCCAAAACACTAACAGTGTGATACACTCAGTTAAGACCCGAGTTTTTACCCGTCCGGCTCCTCTCAGAAAAGATCCGAGAGGATTTGTGCCGCGAGGAGAACTGTCAATAGTCCTGAGGGTTAATCTTGACATCGTAGCGTGCTTCTGGTTTCTAGCCAGTTTAACTGTGGATCAGTGTGACATGTAGGGCTGTGCGATTAATCGATTTTAAATCTAAATCGGATTTATTTATCACAATCGATGTTAAAAAAAGGAAAATCGGAAAATCGATTTTCCTTTTTTGCAGCTGGCTAAATTACAGACAGAGCCCGTCTAGTCATCTTTGTTTGGTCAAGAAAATTGTAAATGATGTCACTTTACTAAACTCAAAGAGGATTTACAGTATCTTTCAATTGCACTTCATTCCCAATAGGGAAATTTGTTTGCTATTTTTCTTTAAAAATAAAGATAAAATATTTGAAACAATTTATTCCATTGTCTTTTGTAGTTTTACCAAAAAAAAATTGAAATCGAAAATCGGGTTTTCAGAGAAAAAAATCGGGATTTTATTTTTTTCCAAAATCGCCCAGCCCTAGTGACATGCTCTCCTTATTATGATCGGGGTGTGTGTGCAGTTGTGGGACGTCTACATAGTCATGTGAAGGACTGATGACCTGCCCAGGTGAACTGGACTGAGGGGATTGATGGGTGGATGAATGATCCTCTCAACGATAAACTATTGATAAAAGTGATAAACAAGATGTGAGATATAAAATGTTTTATTATCGATACTGAATCAATACACCTGATACATGGTTATAGAACGTCTAACATCAGAGAGAGGATGTTTGTACACATACATGCTTATAGAACGTCTAACATCAGAGAGAGGATGTTTATACACATACGATCACACTGCCAGGAGAGGACGGGCTCACCTCACGTGTCTACGACGCTATAAAGAACACAACATATATGGAAAGATTAAACAGGACGATGGGATGAACGTTATTCTAAACCACCTGGAGTCCTTCATTATTCATTACAAGGATCAATACTCATTAATACATCTACACTGTTGCCCATTAAGTTAAAAAACATTTGTCACCTCTTATAGTTAAAATAATGTCAATTATTAAGGAATAAAACCAAACTATTGCAACTTTATGCTCAACAGTGTACAGTATATTTTACATATATTCAAAACATTAAAACACATGAAGCCAGTTTGGATTATATGAGATCAGCTAGCTTCATCAACTCTTACTGAATCTTCTTGAACTCTTTAAACATGCTAAGATTTAATTAAAATGTCTTGGTCTGCTGGAACCAGAAGATGATTGATCTTTAAAGATATTTAACTCTTCTTGGTGGATTATTGGTTATAAAAGTAACCAAACATCTTCTTCAGCATTGATTTGCTTCCCTCCTCCACCTGATCGTCCATCTCCTCCAGAATCTGGACTTCCTCCGTTTTCCCAAACTCCCGCATCTTCTTGATGAGCACACCCAGATATGCCTGGGTAGTTTTCACGGTCAGAGCAGAATCTCGCAGCTTCAGTACATGACTGAAGGCCTCCTTCACCAACTGTTTTATCTTAGCTTCATTCTCCTCCTTCTTCCTATCTAGCACACCCAGAAGACCAGACGTGTCACTCACATTTGCCTGGAGTTTTTTCTTCAGCTCTTCTATGGTTGTCTTAACCTTCCTGGTCTTGATGACGTACATCTGTGTGTCTTTCACATGTTGGTGAACAGAACATTTACACACGGTGCAAACTTCAGGTCCCATGACCAAACAAAGTGGGGCGGCCCAGGCATCAGTGCATGGGTAATGACAGTTTTCTTTACAAGTGTCGCAGCGAGTGACTCCATCATATGAAAACCCTGACCATCCGCCACCGTATTTCTCCAGTTCTTTGTAGGACTCCTCCACGACAATTTTGAAGTTCTTGTCATTTTCCAGTTTGCTCTTGTGTAACTCCAGCTGCTTTTGTGTCTTGTCAATATCTTCCTTCAGCTTCTCAGTCATCTTGATTTTTTCTTGCATGTTGTGGATGGATGCTGTCAGTCGTTGTTGGGACTTCAGAACCTCCACTGTTGTTTTCAGCTCCTGAGATCCAGTTTTCTTCAGGAACTCAGAAAATCCCTTCATTCCCTTCGTCGTCACTCGCCATGCGTTCTCCAAAGGCACCTCAGTGTCTTCGTCTCTCAGCTCCTCCTGACAGTTATTGAACAGGAAGTGAACCGGCTGATTCTTCTCATTTTTGGCACATTTAATGTTTGCTGCTAGAAGAGCCTGAAGAGCATTTTTCGGTGGCATCCCATCTGAGTGTGTCATGAGAGCTATGATGTTTTTCTCCATGTCTTTTCCAAACAGAGACATCACTGAGTCAAAGATGTACATCATGCGGTCGCTGACTCGATTCACACTCGACTTCAGCACCAGACAAACCGCGTCCATTTCATGAACTCCATCTTCCGATCCAAACAAGTCGAGCAATCTCTGATTGACGACGGCATCGTTCCCTTTCCCTCCGGTGTCTCCGAACCCAGGAGTATCGACGATGGTCAGAGAGAAGGGCAGAGTTTTATTCTCGAACCCAAAGATCTCGTAGACGATCACATCTGATGTCTGACTCTCTGCCTGACTTTTCTTCTCATCCTCTACTATCTTAAACCAGACTTCATCCTCAAACTTCACTCCCATGGTGTAGTTGACCAGAGCGTTGATCAGAGTAGATTTTCCTGTTCCTGTTTCACCAACAAGTAGGATAGTTTTATTTTTTTTCGTAAAGTTCTTTTCACCAATGGTCAGTCTCTTCAGGGTTCCAATATGTTGGGCTTTTGGTTTTAGCTGGTAGACTGCTGGACGTCCTGAATGGATCAGGTTACTCTGAGATATCATGTCCTCATATCCAGATGAGATCTCTGAGTTCCTGAACAAGGAAATACAAGTGTTAGTCTGGTGACAGAAACTTAAAGGTTTTAGTTATGTTTACAAAAAAAAACACTTTTTAGTACAATATTGAACAACCAAAACAAAACACGGCACACGACTAAATCACATTAGGTGAGTTTCCACTAGCGGGGGTTCTAGGGTTTCTAACGGGCCAACCTCCTCAGCCCATTCAGCCGTCATGTATCCATCATAAGTCCGGATCAAACAGAGCAGGTTTATTCGTAGTTCCTAGAGTATCCAAATGTAGATTTGGAGGAGGGTCTTCTGCTATCAGGCACCGTTACTATGGAACCAACTTCCAATCTGGGTTAAGGAAGCTGAAACCACCTCCACCTTTGAAACCAAACTTCAAACATTACTGTTTAGTAAAGCCTCTAGTTAGAGTAAACTCTAGTGTGTTAGGGCCAGTAGTCACAGCCGCAGCTGCAGGACAAGACTAAAACAGTTTTTCTCAAACATAGCTTCGTTGTAGGTATGCTGCTTTATGGCCTACACTGCAGGGGGGGACCGGGACATGATCCACTGAGCTGTGCCTATCACCCCTCCTTCTCTTTCCTTTCTCAATTATTCATTATAAGTATCTCATAACCATCATTGTTCTCCATTGTTCTTGTAGTTTGTTGTGCTGGTCCCACCCTTTCTCTTCTGTGCATGTCTGCAGGCCAGAGCTTCAGGAGCTGCATGCTGACCTGCAGTCCCCCCCTCTGATCATCCTACTGTTGCTTCCACCTGTGTGGATGTCTGGCAGATTCTGGCTGACATTCCAACCTTCAGTCACCCTCCTGACCGCCTCATGTCTATGTCTGCTGCTTGTATAGTCATCCCTGTAGTGAACCAGTCCGCTATTGTGCCTGTGTCTCTCATTTCTCTGTTCTTCATTCTCCCTGTCTGTTCTCTCTTTTCCTGCTCTGCCCAGCTGGCCTCTGGCAGGAGGGTCCCCACTTATGGTCCTGGTCCAGGTTTCTTCCCTCCTAAAGGGGAGTTTTTCTTGCCACTGTTTGGCTTAAGGTTTTTCTCCCACTATGGGAGTTTTTACCTGCCATTGTTTGTTATGTTTATGTAATAATTGCATGTTCTAGGTTTATGGAAAGATCCTAGAGACAACCTGTGTTGTAATAGATGCTATATAAATTGAATTGAAAAACTCAAAATAACCTGTTACGTTAGCAGCAAAGCTAATTCATAGACTACATCTCATCGATTTCATTCATGAACTCTTCTTACATCACCTCTTTACTTAAAGGTATTGTGACATCATTTTTAACATGCTTTTAACACTATTAAAAGTCTTGGCCAACATCCCTCAAATGTGTCTAAAAGAGTGTAACAAGAAAAACTTCACTCTAGTACTCTTTTCCTGGCTTTTTATTAGTGTTTTTTTGCGCCGTGAAAAATGCTTCCTTTTCTCCCTTTCCTGTCAATCATTGCTCCGCTCCTCCTCCAAACCTCCTCCTCCTCCAGCCATACGCTCACAGCGGCGTCGGAGAGTTAAGCCGAGAGCGACAGGCGAAGCATGCACGGAAAAGCAGGAGGGCGAACCACAGCAAACAATCATAAAAATAAAGGCATGCAAGCAGCAGTGTACCCTTATCTTAAGTCCAGTCAGTGGCCACGGGTCTTCTTAGCAGTTTTCCTCCGGTGATTAGAACAAAAGAGGCTCTAAACAGCTCCTTGTTAAGCCTCATTTATGGTTCCGCGTTAAATCGACGCAGAGCCTACGCCGTAGGGTTCAGCGTACGGTGCGCGTCGCCGCGTAACCCTACGCCGTAGGCTCTGCGTCGGTGTAACGCGGAACCATAAATCAGCCTTTATGGCGCGCTGGAGAGGAGAGGAGACAGGGAGCTGGGTGGAGGGGGCGGTGATTTAGCGGATCGTTACGTAACGATCCGCCACCAAACCACATGCGCCGTTTTTGCATAGTTATGCGGAAAATCCCAGAAAGCACACAATACACTGAATGTTAAAAGTTCGTTGTTTTTTGGGTGTAATTGATGTCAAGACACCCAACAAAACACAAAAAATCAAGAAAAATGTGTTTTTCATGTCACAATCCCTTTAATACCAAAATTTAGATTTAGAACCATTGTGTAAAACTCAGAATTTATTGGAATATTATGATTACGTTGGTGAATATCAATTAATCACTAGCTGCCACTGCTCATAGATCAGCAAAAATCAATCATCGAAGGGGGCGTGACGGTGCCTCCTGAACCGACACCTCCACATGTGGACATGGTCAACATTAAACATGAGAGAATTTAAAAAAGATGCTCAAACATGATTTAAACTGAAGTGGAGCAATTAAAAATATTTTTCCTTTAGTAGACTGACAGGCTCCATCTCTGCAGGTCACCGTAGCAACCATGTGGACTAGAAAGAGCCTGCAGGGACACGCAGATCTGATCTTATTTCACCTACATAGTCAGGAAGTGGGGATTGTGAGCAGATGCTGAAAACCAGCTTTGGGTCGGCAGTGTGAAAAACGGGTGTCAGGTCAGTTAACGTTCAGCAATGTTTACTCACGTTGCCATGGTGATGGTCGGGTTTGTCAGCTGATGAAGATTTGATCTACAGAAGGAAAGGATGCAGAGGTTAGTATTTCACTTAATCATTTAAATAAAACCAATTCATATCTGAGCAGCTGCGTATTTATGACAATCGCAGCACAAACGCTGTAATATGAGCAACTAGGGCTGGGTGATATGGCAAAAAAAGTGATCACGATTTTTTTTCCCATATTGAATGATCTCGATTTTTAATCACGATTTTTTTAAATCAGAAGATCCCCCCTTAACAAATAAAGCAAATAGCATGTTTTAACAAGAATCCAGAATGCTACCAGTGGTACCCACCGAAAAAACTAGGGATGCACCGAAATGAAAATTTGAGGCCGAAACTGAAGTGGAATAAAATTTAAAGACTTGGCTGAATACTGAGTACCGAATAGCCTACGGAATGCGGTTGTTCACAGTTTTTCATTTATTTTGCCATTTTTTTCACAATTGCATAGATAAAATTGCAATGACATTATTTTTATTTTTATTTATTTTTTTTTAAACTTCTTTTTATTGGGGTTTTGCATTTTCCAAATCATACAGAAAATAGAAAATTAAAACTGCATGGTTTCATACATAAATATTTTGATACAATAGAAACAAAGGCATTCAAACAAAAAAAGGGGGTGTCATGTTACATCCGTTTTTACATTCATTTTCTCCTACATGGGTCTTTCTTGTTAAAATAATCCATAAAAGGCTGCCATATGGAGTAAAACATGTGTTCCTTCTCTCTTAATGAGTATTTAATTTTTTCTAGCTCCAAGTATTGCATTACATTGTTCAACAAGGCTGCATGAGTTGGGGGTTTTTTCTGCTTCCAATTAAGCAGTATCAATCGTCTTGCTAATAATGTTACAAACCGAGTAATGTTGTTTTGGTTAGATGAGAGTTGTACAGTGATAGCTTTCACTCCAAACAATGCTAACAATGGATCCGGTAGAATCGGTTTTTGTAAGACCTCAGATAGAGTTTGGAATATCCTATTCCAATAATCAACAATTTGTGGGCATTTCCAGAACATATGTGCTAGAGAAGCTGGACCCTGTCCACACCTGTCGCAGGATGGACTCACTGAAGAAAACATCTTAGAAAGCTTCAGTTTGGACAGATGCAGTCTGTGTAGTATTTTAAATTGTATAAGTCCATGTCTTATGCATACAGATGAGGAGTGCACTGCAATGACATTATTAACAACAAAAACAGTGAACTGAGTTGAGCCACTGTCAAGCAGCTGGCGATGCGGTTGCTTAAATTGACCAAAAGGTGGCTCTCTAATATCAGTTTGTTTACTGTGCGTGACTCTGACGCTGGTTGGTAATTAAGGAGTTAAAACTCACTCGCCACTTACGGGACTCAGTAGCCAGCAGAAACGGCAGTTTTATTACATTTATTAACTGTAGTACCGCTATTATGAGAGGTTATTTCTCACAGTATTAGCCTAAAGGAACTTAAGGCGGATTTATGGTCCCGCGTTACACCAACGCAGAGCCTACGGCGTCATCTGGTGAGCTCTGCTTGTTGCCTCCGCGTTCCGACACATTCACTCCGCTGAGCGCGCGCGCACACACACACACAAGCACGCACGCACGCACACACACACACAAGCACGCACGCACGCACACACCCATGTCGGGGCCGCGGAGTTTCTGAAGTCGGCGGTGATGAGTAATTTGTGGTACAAGCAGAGCGAATCACAACTTTAATGGGTGCGGTTCGAAAACACAATACATCCATCACGAAGGGCATTTTGTGAATCCATCACACCCTCCTCCTGTACGCCTGGAAGAAGTTGTCCGGCGAAATAGATAAATAAATAACCGCAAACCGTGAGTCCCGGTCGGCTCGAAGCTAAGCTAACGCTAGCCTGCGGTTGTTGTTGTCTTGTAGTTTTATTCTCTCTGGTCACGCTTGCTCCCACCAGTGCAGGGGAGGCAGATGTGACTAGTTTACTGCCTATGGTCATGCAACTTGCCGCGGCATGTCATGGGCATGATCAATTAATGCAGACAGCGGGGTGCCAGGGAAGCGGGTTGTGATTGGTTCTCGTGCACTTTGCTGCAGCATGTTTTGCACGTGATCGAGAAAGTAGACCCACAGCTGATCACCGTGATCGAACTTAATTTGATCGCGATCACAAATCGAGATCGTATAATCGCCCAGCCCTATGAGCAACTCAGTTTACTGCTTCTAAGATGACCACGGCTTTTATAACAGAACAATGTGGTGTTTTTAATCCCTAGAGTCCAAATATGTTTGTGATGTAAATTTGTAATTTCAGCTGTTCTTCTTTTCCTTTTTGTTATTGTCACCTTGTTCTCTACAATCCACAAATAAATAAATGAACCGTTGAAGAACTGACAGTACCTTTTGACTTTTGAACAACTGTTGTGTTTTTACTAAGTTTTTTTTTTTTTAAATATTTTTATCCCGATTTTTTTCCCCATTATATCACCCAGTGCTCCTACCTAAGTGACAGTCCTGGGCATTGCTCTCCCTCTACCAGCCCCGGGAGTTCCTGCACTGAGCTCAGGTCTCCTCCTTAACCTGAGGAGTGAGCAGGCCACATCTTTTCACCAGACAGGGTGAGGTTTCTCCGGCCGGACGTAGTGCGTGGAAGGATCACGTTATTCCGGCCGGATCCTCCCCACCCCATCTGGCGCCCCGGTTGGCCAGAGGGGGCATGTATAGCCCACTACTGTGTGCATGTTTTTGTGAGGGTAGCTCACATTATCTACCCACGGGAACACGGGGAGAACATGCAAACTCCACACAGAAAGGCCCTTTCGCCAACCCCACCCAGGGTGTGGTGCTGAAGTCATGGGGGAAGTAAACTCAGTGCACTCAGCACTCAGCAAATATGAGCAAATATGAGTCATATTTTTGCCTCAAGGCCTTTAATGATTCTTTTTTTTAAATCCTCCAACAGAAGTTTTTACAAACAGCGTAATCTAAACACACGTATGAGTCGGGGATTATTTTCTAAAAGTGCAGATAAAGTAACATAAAACGGTGACATATACAAAAGGACAACATAATATTAAGAAAAACTATAAAACATAATGGAGGGCTGATTTCATCCCCTGCTCATCAAATGGTGGACCCCAGGAAGAGTAGCTGATGTAATGGGGATCCTAATAACCTCATAAACTCAAAATAAGAAGTTTTTTTTTTTTTTTCCTCTCTACCTTGTCTGCACACATATTAATGATTGATACCATGAAGGTAGAAACCAAAGGTAAATATATGTGCATTATTACTATATTTAATATATATACGCATACATATGCGTACACATACATAAATATACACATACAAACCCAGTGATTTTTTTTTTTTTTTGGGGTGGGGGGGGCGACATCCACTGCCAATCCAGGAAGCAGGAACACACGGAGACACACGTCAAGCACTGGAAATCTGCAACAAAAAATCACAAACAAAACACGAAACCGGCACGGAGCCAACCAAAACAACAACAGCAATCGACCCAAATCTTGAGATCTGAACGCAGTCTAAGCTAAGCTACCGCTAACTAACCCCAAAAACTACAGAGCAAGCATGCAGGTGAACAAGCCAGTGTGTATGTGTGTGTATGCGTGTGTGTATATGATCATGCGTGTGTGTGTGTGTGTATATGTGTACGTGTGTGTGTACATGTCTTTGTAGCTATGTGTATGTGTGTGTATATGTGTGTGTGTGTGTGTGTGTGTGTGTGTGTGTGTGTGTGTGTGTGTGTGTAATAAACCAAACAAAGCTGTACCTGAAGTGTATCTGTAGTGGGGGAGGGGGGGGAGCAACCCCGCTACCCGTGAGACCAGAGGCCGACACGGAAGAGCCCGGAACCCAGGCCACCGGCAACCCCACAGAGGGGAGAAGTAGGAGGGAGGCAACCCACCGCCTGCGAGCCGAGGGGGCCTGCGGGCGGGGCCCCCACGGCGCGGGAAGAAGCAGCCAGGGATCCCGCGGCGGCGGACCGCGACCCAGGCAATCCCCGGCCACCGGGCCGGGCCGGACACGTGGCCAGGAGGCCCTCACCCTTCAGGCCAACGACCCCCACCCGGTAGGGGGCTAGCCTGCCCGGAGAGACAGAGCCGCCCCGGCCGCCGACGCGGGCAGGTGCACCCGCCCCCACGAAAGTGGCCCTCCAAGACCAGAGGGGCGCCCCGCCGCGGAGGCAGCGGGGGGGGCCGGAGACGGGCCCGGAGAGAAGGAACCCCCCAACAGGGCGACACCCGCGCAGGCCCGACAACGGAGGGCCCCAGACCCAGGCATCCCATCCATTCACCTATCCGATATCTATACTAATAATAAGATATACTATACATAATAATAATACTAATAATACTACTAATAATAATAATAATAATAATAATAATAATAGTAATAACCATCTTTGTATAATATAATATTGATAAATTATTAAGTTTTGTTGTCCTGCCAATGGAGGCTCAAATCCTCCATGGCAGGACCCTTCCACACCGCATTCTCACCGACACAGACACACAATCACGCACCGTTTTCTTATTTCTGAGTCTCACCAGCTCAATGCTGTTATTTGGAGCGAGTGAAGAGGAATAATAAAGCAGATACATGTTTTCTCATCAGGTCCCTATGACTGTGGCACACAAACGGTTACAGAGTGGAGGGATGCCCGTTACACACAAGCCGTCTCTCATTTTTTACGACTTTTTGTCTAAGTGGAAAA
Organism: Cololabis saira; assembly: GCF_033807715.1. Taxonomy (NCBI): domain Eukaryota; kingdom Metazoa; phylum Chordata; class Actinopteri; order Beloniformes; family Belonidae; genus Cololabis; species Cololabis saira. Next base: position 7,873,063 of record NC_084605.1, on the reverse strand, counting down.
AAAGAGATAATTTGTCGCTTTACCGGAGAATGCATCTTCCAAGCAGCACGAGAATGGGGGGATGTTGTGAGGATGTATCCTCATAAAGTATCTGCGCTGCATTAGCAGGATTTAATGAAGCTGAGGGTAGAGATGTGATGCTTACCTGTCTGTTGTCTGTCTGTCGTCTGTCTCTCTTCCCTCTGCTCTGCTCTTTTATAATCCACCAGCAACTCTCTGAACTTGTTCTTTCACTTCCATTCAGCAACACGTACACAGAGCTGTATATTTGCTCTTTTATGATCCACAGCTCAACCCGAACCCGGATCTTAAGATGGAACAGATAACGATTTCTGTGAAATCATGTGACTAATCAAACGCACGCACGCACGCACGCACGCACGCACGCACACACACACACACTCATAGACACAGATCAGGTTCAGAGATTTGTGTGGACGGTTCTGTGATGTCATCTTAACACACCACCACAATGGATTAAAACTAAGATAATAAAGACCCGATTGAAGTTTATAATAAATAATAGTAGTAATTACAATATATTTTTTTATAGTTGCCTTTCTGGCACCTTCCAGCTTTAACCTATGAGGCTTTACAAAAGATATAGCCTTTACCATTTAGCAATTGCCGCCTTTTGAAGAAAACACTTCCATTTCCTGGACAAAATTGAGACTTAATTGTAAATCTAAACTGAATTTTTTAACACTTGGATTAAAACAGCCTTTCCCAGCCAATGAGCGCCTGAAGTCTGGAGCAATTGGACATCAGCAGATCCTGAGCTAAGGGGGTGCACGACTGAAAAAGGAAGACACCATCTTCACCTCTTTAGCCAGAGCACTGAGCCAGCTGCATGATCCTTCTCATTCAGCAGCTGACTCACACAACTCAGGTGAGAGACCTTTCTGACCCACAAGTGGAAACCAGCTCCACACCTGGAAGGGGGTATGGTATCTTGGCGTGTTAGGGAAGTAAATTCATGCCTACACTCACAATTTGCATGCTCTCACATCTAACACAATTTAATTACATTTTTTATTTTTTTGTATTAATTTTAATTTATATTTTTTTGTCTAGCATTTATCACAGGCTGTTTAAATTGTTAGTTTCTTTTGAAGTACACCACACATCAACACTTCATCCACAATACTACAGGACTGTCTCAGAAAATTTTAATATTGTGATAAAGTCCTTTATTTTCTGTAATGCAAAAATGTCATACATTCTGGATTCATTACAAATCAACTGAAATATTGTAAGCCTTTTATTATTTTAATATTGCTGATCATGGCTTACATCTTAAGAAAACTCAAATATCCTATCTCAAAAAATTTGAATATTCTGGTAATCTTAATCTTAAACTGTAAGCCATAATCAGCAATATTAAAATAATAAAAGGCTTGAAATATTCTTCTTCCTGGAAACCAGGACGGAAAGCCAAGAGTCGAGAAAAGGCACATTTGGTCTATTTTAACTTAAGCTAAGAGGCCAGCCTGCTTAAAGGTATAGTAGTTGATTTCGGAGAGCTAGCAAGATTTGAAAGTGGCACCTCCTCTAAGCCCTGCCCCCTCCTCCCCCTCCCGTCAGCGCTCTGTCCAAAGCCACGCCCCCACAAACTTTGAGGGAAGCGCAGTTGCAGGAGTCGAGTTTTCCAGGACATTTTAGACAGCACATTTTCAACAAAACTAGGGAGGGACCCGCAAAATGAGCACAACAGAGAAGTTCAGAACAGCACACAGAGGCTGATTTATGGTTCCGCGTTACACCAACGCAGAATGGTGCGCGTCGCCGCATACCCAACGCCGTAGGCTACGGCGTAGGGTACGGCGTAGCCGTGGTAACAGAGCCTGCACAGCAGCGCAGCGCACCGCCACCCGCAGCGCTCTCCGCCCTCGCCGGGATGGAGACCCCCAGTAGCGGACAACCTGCGTCGCAGAATCGCAGTTTGGCTTTCTTTTTTTAGCCTTTTTAGACCGCCCGACCTCGAGCCGGCAGTGAAGCCGGGAGCGGCGGGGGCCCTCCGATGTCAGGCTGCGGTTGCCAGTCGGTCTGGAGGAGCAGGGGAGAAAGCAGAGTGCGCTCATGGGACAGAGGGGGGCATGGGCGGGACTTAAAATTAAGGCATCTGATTGGTTCTTTCCCCCTCTGCCAAGCCTCTGGTCCTCCAAGTCCAATCCGTGCCATTCGGTGCCCAAAAAACAGATTGGTCAGAGTTTTTACAGGATTAAAGCTGTCAGAGAGGTCGGATTTTTTTCTTTCCTTTTTCTGAACACATTCACTGGCTACTCTCAGGATGGAAGGACCATTTCACCCAGTATAACAATAAATGTTTTTGAATACGATCACAGACTATACCTTTAATATGGCCTGAACCCACCTGAGAGCTAATGGTTTTTTTTAATTATTGTTATTATTTTGCGTTATGGTCTGTTATGAGTGTGATTTGTGAATGTGTAAGCTGCGTAAACCGGCCTGTTGAGAGCTATCATGTTTATTTTTTTTTATTTTGCGTGATGACCTGTTATAAGTGGAATTCATGAATGTGTTCACACAGCTGTGTTAAAACATAATTTCCTGCATGGTTACATAACATTAAATAATCAGTCATCATTGTGGCTAAGGATCTGTTTAAGTGCACTGATTACACGTCTCTGATAGTGGCATTTGTTGTTATTACTGTTATTTGAATGCACAATTCATTTTCCTTGTATTTTTTTTATCTAAAAAAATACATTAGCCTATTTTATTTGTTTATTCGTCGTGCGCCAGTGTCTTATACCTGGCATTTATTCATTAAGTGCACCAGTGTGGTGCCAATTAATGTCTTTTATTTATTTTAATTATCGGATTTAATTTGTAAATAACATTCTGCATCGTAATGCAAAATTTTGCCTCCTGTTAGTAAAACAACGTGCATCTAAAACGGTTAAAAGTGTGCGTGTATTTGTCATAGGCTATAGTAGGCTGATTGTATTGGTTTATTGTATAGGGCCACACTGTTTAAAAAAACAAAAAGCAAAAAAAAAACGCGAGTTAGGGAACCCCCCCAAATATGGATGGGTATTTCGCACACTGTGTAAGAGGCTGTTTTGTGTCCGGGCAGAGAAACATAGTTAACACATTTTACTAGTTTAGTTTTACGTTGTGAGCCGGACCGCTGATCCCATCACAACTGTGTTTATTAGTTTCAGTTAGTGTTGTCCCGATCGATCGGCCACCCGATCGATCGGGCCCGATCACGTCATTTTCAAAAGATCGGGATGTGACGTTACAACACAGTGACAGAAAACTATAACAGCCGCGATGAAAAGCTGCTGCTATTCATTTCATGCTGTTGAGAATTCTGCACTAAGGTTAAGCCAAAATGTAATTTTCTTATTGATTGTGAGTTTGACTGGATGTCATTCAACTTTTGAACGTAGTAGGTAAACTACCTCCTTTTGAAGTGAAATTGATTTATTTTTGTCATTGCACTATTCTGCACTTTTTGTTTTAGTTTACAATTTCATGTTTCTACATTTTGTGACACCAGTGCTGATAAGCTTTTTTTTGATCCAATGATGCAGTCAGTGAAAAAAAAAAAAAAAATGTCCATGTTGGAGAGAATGGACAATACATTTTTTTTACTTAATTTACTTTACCTTTTTTACTTTACTTTTTTTTACTTAATTTTTTTAGTTAATTCATTGCCAAAATGTATCTGATCGGGAAAAAGTATCGGAAATGTATCGGGAGCCAAAAAGAGTGATCGGATCAGGAAAAATTGGGATCGGCAGATACTGAAACTCAAGTGATCGGGATCAGATCGGGAGCTAAAAAATCCTGATCGGGACAACCCTAGTTTCAGTGGGTTTGTTTATTTTATGGTTGTCTACTGCTGCATCCACATTGCTGGATCTTGATGACATGCTCTTCCACAACAGAAAACAAAGCCCTTCCTCATTTCCCAGTTGAATGACCAGAGCGCACGTGTGAAGTCAGTTTCACATTGGTGCGTCTCTGTGTGGGAAACATCAGAAGAACCGGGTTTTCCGGTAGTGAGAAGTTATTCTAGTGTCTTGGGTTTTACTTTTCTCCTCTCATCCTCTCGTACTAACCCCCCACCCAAACGTACACTCTTATCTTGGTCATGAAGCCTCCGAGTTTGTTCTCACTGGATGAGACGAAATCTCGTCCGCCATTTTGTATCACTCGAGACGTACCCTGAATTCCAATCTCCACCCTCACAGACTCACACACTTATGTGCGTGCTCCCGCGACTTGCGTAAGGGTTCAGGGCTGTCCCATTCCTAAAGCCGTTAAAGGAGCTGTATGTAAGAGCAATAATAAAACGAATCATAAAATGACCCCGATATGTCAACAGACATTTAAAAATCATGTTCATTCCAAATACTTATGTCACTGACAACAGCACTCAAGCCAGGATATTCCAGTTTAAAAAGAGGAGTTGCAGCCCTCAACTGATGTTTATGTTGTCATTTTTTGTTTTGGCCTGAAGCTCCACCCTCCACCTATCTCCCAATCACCAAGTCAGTATTGTTTCTGAAGCTCCACCCTCCACCTCTCTCCCAATCACCAAGTCAGTATTGTTTCTGAAGCTCCACCCTCCACCTATCTCCCAATCACCAAGTCAGTATTGTTTCTGAAGCTCCACCCTCCACCTATCTCCCAATCACCAAGTCAGTATTGTTTCTGAAGCTCCACCCTCCACCTCTCTCCCAATCACCAAGTCAGTATTGTTTCTGAAGCTCCACCCTCCACCTATCTCCAAATCACCAAGTCAGTATTGTTTCTGAAGCTCCACCCTCCACCTCTCTCCCAATCACCAAGTCAGTATTGTTTCTGAAGCTCCACCCTCCACCTCTCTCCCAATCACCAAGTCAGTATTGTTTCTGAAGTTCCACCCTCCACCTCTCTCCCAATCACCAAGTCAGTATTGTTTCTGAAGCTCCACCCTCCACCTCTCTCCCAATCACCAAGTCAGTATTGTTTCTGAAGCTCCACCCTCCACCTATCTCCCAATCACCAAGTCAGTATTGTTTCGGCATCCGGGTTGCCAGCTCGGCTCTAATTATCGCAGCCATGGCAGCCTACGTTCCTGCTGCATTCTGCAGCCTACCTGGCAACCTTGGGTCGGGGGGAGGAGGGGGAGGGTACACGCCGCTCAACAATATTTTGAAAGTGACTGCAGTACCAGTTTTGGACATTTCTTACAGACGGCTCCTTTAAGTGCACGAGGGCTCCCGGCAGACATTTTGAGCCCTTACTGCTCACTTACCGTAAGTCAGCATCTCTGCAGACTTTTGGAAAGGGAATTCCCCACGGTTCATTGCGTTGTGACATAAAAGGAGGTTACCAGGGAGAATGTAAACAAAACAGGGGGCGGAGGAAAAGAATTAATGTGCGACTGAGAGATGAGAAGAAAGAAGTTCACCTGTAAGTATAAATACATAGCCCACTGGTGATTTAAATTCAGAAACTGGTGTCCCGTGATGATTTTTCAACTGCCCTATTATTTCATTTACAAACAGGGAGCAACCAACAAACGGAGGGAAGAAAACCAAAAAAAAATGCAAGGACAAATGTTAAAAGTTTTGGATTTTCTTCAAGACTAAAGACAAGAAGAGAGGCTGAGGGAGCTGGATGAAAAGGAGGAGGAGAGGGGAAAGAAGAGGGATGACCAGTTATCTAAGTTCATTGATATTTTTGGGAAGATGGTGGACAAAGTGTAATTTTCTTCATCATTTTTTTATTCATAATTTGAGGTTCAATTTCTTTTGTTTTCATTTTATATTAGACAAATCCTCAGTTGACCTGGTGTTGAATAAACAAGACTTGTTTTTCTTTGATCTGAGTACAGTGTTTGAATTAAGATTTCCTATGTTAACAGAAATGCACACATGTAAATACTAGCAAGACAGTTTTAGATCCAACACAAACAAGTCAGGCAGTAATTTGGTTATTAATTTATTTATGACCACAAAATTTAAATAATTTCAGCAAGTTGAACAAAAACGTTGAAGTAAATAGTGATAATATAACTGAAATATTTAGCTCAGGTTACCATCAATTTATACGCTCTCTTACAAAAATGAAATGACATCATGCTCAAAATGGAAAGTAATATTAGTTGGTCATAACACAGCTGGAATATTTAACTCAGGATACCATCAGTTTACACGCTCTTACAAAAAATAAAATTACTCGTTGATTGATCCTGGCATACTGGATGCGCTGATATGAGTAGATTGAAAGAAATACACTACATTAACAAGGAAATACATATTTTACTGTGCGCATATTTAAATTGTGTTCTTTGTTGAATTTTATGCCCCTTTTATATAGGCTACCACTTTGTTTTCAAACATCCGTAGGATGATCATTCCCAAACTTATAATACCGGTACGTAACATTTTGATCTGCCGTGTTTCTGGTTTCTGCTAAGTGCTGTCCCATTCTTATTTCTACCATTTGGAGCCCTCACACCCTCTCACACTTGATCACTTCAAGCTGACATCACTAAAGTCTGTGAGGGTTCAGGGCTTGAAGGTTTTGGGTGGAGATTGGAATTCAGGGTCAGTCACCACGTGACTTTGTCAGCCATCTTTTTCTTTTGCCTCACCACGTGTATGAACAGCCATCGTGACACACACACACACACTGACACACAGACACAGATTTACGGGCTGACACCCACACATGCAGATGATCGGAAGTTTGTGTTTCATGTTTAGTTAGTTGTTGATTACCTTTAGTTTAGGAATTGGAATTTATCCTAAGTGTTGTTTTATCATCTTTTTGACACTTGTGTAAATACATTCTGATTAATTTGAATGAGAGAAGTTGTCTGTGTTTATTTTATACATATTTTTCCACGACTGCTGGTTGCAAAGGTCTGTGCCCGGACTCCTTCCTTCACTATTACTCCGAGGAATAACTGTTACCCTGAGACTGATTTTGCTGTTTAGTTATCATTTTCCGGGAGGAGCTCGGAGTCGAGCCGCTGCTCCTTCACATTGAGAGGAGTCAGCTGAGGTGGCTTGGACATCTGTACCGGGCATCTGTACCGTCCTCCTGGACGCCTCCCTAGGGAGGAGTTCCAGGCATGTCCCTCCTCCCTAGGGAGGTGTTCCAGGCATGTCCCACCGGGAGGAGACCCGGGGGAAGACCCAGGACACGCTGGAGAGACAATGTCTCTCGGCTGGCCTGGGAACGCCTCGGACTCCCACCGGAAGAGCTGGAGGAAGTGTCTGGGGTGAAGGAAGTCTGGGCATCTCTGTTGAGGCTGCTGCCCCCGCGACCCGGGAACGGATGAAGCGGCGGACGATGGATGGATGGATGGGTGGTTATCATTTTCCTGATTAAGTCGGGTAGTGCCCCGATTTGATTAATTCATTTTGATAATTGAATTTGATAAATAATCTACTTTATTAATTATTAATAATTGTCGAAGGACAATTACTAATAACTCTTTGTTAACTGAACCATCACCCCCCCTGTGGCACAACAGTTTCCTCCTTTGGCTGCTGGTTTCTGGGACTTTCCTCAGTCTTGTCTTCAAGAACTGAAAATCTGCTCTGCCTTCAGATCGGGACGTGGGATCAGAACTTATTCACTGGAAAATATTCCATTTCGTGCCCTTCAAAAAGTCCTTCGTAAACAGTTCATGGCATAGTTTTACCAATTCTCTTGAATTAAGCCTGAAAGTCTACACAAATGCATTTGTTTTATTTCAAATACATTCCGGTTGTGTGAAAAGAGGAAAACGTAAAAAGTTTGACATTAACTAAATACTTCTGGATCTGTATGTTCTAAATAAAGTTACCAAATCATGTCAGTAAAAATAAAGATTCAGTCTCACTGTTTGACTCATTAAATTAAGTTAAATATTAAAAATAATATGTCGCCTGCCGCCTACAAGGATGGACATGGACAGTGTAATATAGATGATAATGTCTCCCCCTTGTGGCGACACAACTGTACTGCACGGTTGAGTTTTTGATCAGAGAGAACAGAAAACACAATCTACATTCATGTCACGTCCAATCAAGTAATATATCAGTATAAAGAGATCAACATGTATAAATGTCTTTTATACGGTCAGATTCAAATGTGTGGAGATTTTTGCTTTAAATAAGAAGGTCATTAGTCCGTTTTAAGGGGGTTGAAGTTGACGGAGGCTCAACGTCCGCAGAGATGGCTGCTAAGTCTGTTGATGGTCACATCAGAAAACCTGATGATTACACGTCCAGTGGGTCGTGAAGGCCTGGCCAACCGACAGTGCGTTTATTACTCGTCGATGCTGCCACTGATGACCTGGAACCTTTATTGATCCTCACATCAAGACTGCTCACATCCAGGCTGAGAAAGTAAAGCCAAAGCTGTTTCTCAGATGCTGGGTGAATGGAGCACATCACAATCTGGACCTACTAATCTATCAGAAGAGTCAGATAGACCTTAATCTTCCCAGTCTCTGGAGAACTTTGTCTGGTGGACCAGCAGAGAGCGCTCCATCCCCGCAGAGTCATCCTGTTGTACATGTGAGCAGCAGAACTGCGGCTGGTAATTGATAAGAGGAAGGTGAATTGAGTCGCATGAAAACCACATCAGCTAGAAAGGTGGTTTGCTGTTATACATGTTGCCCCGCAGCTTGAAGGTTCCTGGTTTAAGTCCCCTCAGAGGTCTGTTTCAGTGTTTGTGTCGGGGGTTTTCTCCAGGAGCTGAATCTGATAAAACCAAAATGATCAACACCAGGTGAGTTTTTCCAACTCCGTCAGAGGTTATGAAAGTTTCCGTATGGATCAACTAAAAGATGCATCACATGAGGTTTTCATTTGTTTAATAATTTGTAAATAAACACAATGTTTTAACTTCATAATTCATTCATCTATTTCATTTCAGATTTATTTCTTAGCCTAAAAGGAAAGTTTTAAATCAATTTAACAGAATAATCTTTGTTTTGTTACTGAAGTAAATGTACATTTATTCAATCACATTTGTCTTATCAATATATAACTGACTACAATGAATTAATTAATTCATTAAAATAAATTCCAGCTCAGAAAGGACCAGATGAGGAGAAAGGGTGCATCGTCGTCCTGCGGGTCTACCTGTGGACTTGGACGATAAAAAAAGAAGAGAAAGGGACACTTCCAGAGGTGTCAAAAGTATTCACATTCATTATTCAGGTAGAAGTATAGATACTAGAGTTTAAAAATCCTCCTGTAGAAGTTGAAGTATCAACTCAAGTTTTTTACTCAAGTAAAAGTATAAAGTACTGGTTTCGAAACTACTTAAAGTATAAAAGTAAAAGTAATGTAAGGGGGAGAAAAGCCATTGAGGAATAAAGCCGTTGAAAATTAATGCATCTTAGTATAATGCAAATATATTAAAGAACCATATATGTGTACTATTGAGCATTAACATGTGTTTCAGAGAGCAGGAGATATGATGAATAGTTGTCTATAAGTATTGTAATGGTGCAAAAAGTCAAACTTCAGAGGCATGTTATCATTTATCCTAACCTTTATTGGAATGTACATCCAAGTTTAGTTGCAGGAATCTGAGGGAACGGATGTAAGAACAAAACTGGACAAGAACATCTGAAACAACCACAACCAAATTCACTCTATCCGGATGGAGCAATTTAACTGGATAGTTTTATTTTAAAGGCCGAAAGGAAATAGATTAACAAGGCTGTTTTTAAAATGTAAGGAGTAAAAAGTACAGATAATTGCGTGAAAATGTAAGGACAGGGGCGTCGCCAGGTGTAATCCCTTATGGGTTCTGAGCCCAAAGGGGCCCCCGCGTAGCGGAGGGCCTAAACTGCGTGTGCGCGCAAAGCGCGCGCACGCGCAAAATTTCTGGGATCTTACGGGTCGGATCGGTTAACTTTGCATGACTTTAAGTCGTTTAGAAACAGATTGACAGCCACAAGCAGCTTCAATGATTATAACAAAAAAGACCATTCCAGATCAGCAGATGAATGCATAGCACAGGATAATAATAACTGCAGGGTGGTGAATAGTGCAACAGGGCAAAGCTCTGTGTATTCCCCTATTCAATTTTAGACAATATAAGGAGTAAAAACTGAATGAGAAACGAGAAAGCCAAAGAAAGTGTCATGACAACAATTATAATTATTATCCTCCTCATTTTATTGCTGCAATCAGCAAAATACCAATGACCTCCAAGTTCCAACTCACTGCATCATATAGGGCTAAACAAACATCCATCTCAGACTGGTATTTTATACAAAATGGCAAAATAAATAAATACAATAAATAAGAAAAAACACATGACTGACCAACATGGCAGCATATAAATAAAATTCACATTAAACATTCCCAACTCAGTCCCAATACAAAGACATACTCAATAAAATTACAATAAAACAACTTAAGGTGCCATTACAATGGCTTTTTCTATCTTTTCGTTTCTGTGCTCCTTTTTGTTTTGTTTTAGCCTCCACCAGTGGCAGAGCGTGGGTTTCAGCAAAGAGGGGGCGGAGCATTCTCAATGGGCCCTTATGATAATTATTTTACTATTCAACAACTTAAAGATAACGGACACCTCATCATACCCAGCAAACAACACAAATGCTCACGTTTACTGAGCCAAGCAAGCCTAGGTGCCTCAGAAAGCCACAAACCAGTTCACACACACACACACACACACACGCCACGCAGCCTGACAGCCGTCAATCTGAGAGCTGTCCTTGGTGCTGGTGTGACGGTGACTCACAGGGTCTGAGCCAAAACCATCTTTAATATAACTTAAAACATAAAATGTAAACTACAATTACACAATCTATTCAGATAGAATATAGACACAATTGTCTATAAGGCCATTAATGAGATCTATAAATAGAAAATAGACACGGCGGTCTAAACACAACAAAACGCATAGCCTATTAAAAATGTATCAACTGCACACAATATGCATTCAAATAGACTCGGCGGTCTATTACAGTTGACAACAACACAAGGTACATTAAGGTGGTCAAGGCAATAACAGCATTCTGATCATTATTTATGTGCTCACTGATTGCTGTCTCTGCGCTTGTTTGCCGCTGCACCAATTCACAGACTCCGAACTCCAGAACATCATCCTCGGTTCGAACAATATATTCCAAGTAACGTGGAAAACAATGTAACGGCCGCTACAGCTAACACTAGCCTCCTCATCAGCCACCGGCGCCGTTGCAAAATATGAGGAGAGCGGCGGACAGGAAGCAACTAGCCTCTCCTTTCTCTCTTTTACCTTTCTTTTTAACGATCCAGACTGGTGCTTTTTCTTCTCCATTTTTCCTCTTTCAAAGTTCCCTCCAAAATGCCGCAGTCTCACATACAAAACGAGTTAGTTCAAATATAAAAAACGAAACAAGTTAAGTTCCAGCCAATCAGGTTGGCTCACAGCCCTGATGCGTTCAGGGCAGTTGTAAAGTAAGAATTAACCTACACTGGCCACACAATGCACATTTTATCGTTATTATAACCTACACATTTTACGATTATATATGAACGTATCACACAAAACGGGGCCCTCTCATTGGGCCCCCCTGAACGTGTGGGCCCTGGGGCGACCACCCCCTTGCCCCCCCTCTGGCTTCGCTACAGGCCTCAGCTGCAGGCACAGAGAGCACGTAATGCCAAAATAAAAGCCTCGAGCGAGTCGAGCCTCGTCGTGAGGGGAGGCGGCGGCCCCTTAGGGCAGAGGGGGGGCCCTCTACTTTGAAATGTTGTTGACATTGGGTTTTTATAACCCGGAAACCCGCGCCAGCGTCGCTAGTGTGTAAGGAGTAAAAGTAAAAAGTCGTCTGAAAAATAATGACTCCAGTGAAGTATAGATAACCAAAATTTCTACTTAAGTAAGGTAACGAAGTATTTGTACTTCGTTACTTGACACCTCTGGACACTTCTCCGCTGCAGCGATAGAGGTCACACACGTAGTTTTCAGAAGCCTGTCAGGAGGCGGTGAGGTTCAGGCCTGGAGTCAGCCGGCGAGTGCAGGTGATCATGTTTCCTCAGTCCCACGAAGCCAAGACATTACAGAGGACCGTCAGCTCTGATAACCTGGCCTGTCTTGGAGGATCCAACCCGGCTTTTTTCTGTCAATAAAACCCTTTTGAAGTCTATACTGGTGACAGTTTGATTCCGGATCCAGCTAAAACCCCCCAAACACTAACAGTGTGATACACTCAGTTAAGACCCGAGTTTTTACCCGTTTTTACCTCTTCTCAGAAAAGATCCGAGAGGATTTGTGCCGCGAGGAGAACTGTCAAGAGTCCTGAGGGTTAATCTTGACATCGTAGCATGCTTCTGGTTTCTGGCCGGTTTAACTGTGGATCAACGTGACATGCTCTCGTTATTATGATCGTAGTGTGTGTGTGTGTGTGCAGTTGTGGGACGTCTACATGGTCATGTGAAGGACTGATGACCTGCCCAGGTGAACTGGACTGAGGGGATTGATATAGATGGGTGGATGAATTATCCTCTCAATGATAAATCACAATAAAAGCTTCTCGGTTTTTCTTTGAGCGTTCATCTTTCAGGGATGGAGTTGCAGGTTTTCCTAAACTACTGATGAAAGTGATAAACAAGATGTGAGATATAAAATGTTTTATTATCGATACTGAATGAATACACCTGATACATGGTTATAGAACGTCTAACATCAGAGAGAGGATGTTTGTACACATACATGGTTATAGAACGTCTAACATCAGAGAGAGGATGTTTGTACACATACATGGTTATAGAGCGTCTAACATCAGAGAGAGGATGTTTGTACACATACATGGTTATAGAACGTCTAACATCAGAGAGAGGATGTTTGTACACATACATGGTTATAGAACGTCTAACATCAGAGAGAGGATGGGCTCACCTCATGTGTCCAAACTATGACGCTATAAAGAACACAACATATATGGAAAGATTAAACAGGACGATGGAATGAATGTTATTGTAGACCACATGGAGTCCTTCATTATTCATTACAAGGATCAATACTCATTAATACATCTACACTGTTGCCCATTAAGTAAAAAAACATTTGTCACCTCTTATAGTTAAAATTAATGTCAATTATTAAGGAATAAAACCAAACTATTCCAACTTTATGCTCAACAGTGTACAGTATATTTTACATTCTGTATATTAAAACTATAAAAACACATGAAGCCAGTTTGGATTATATGAGATCAGCTAGCTTCATCAATTCTTACTAAATCTTCTTGAACTCTTTAAACATGCTAAGATTTAATTAAAATGTCTTGGTCTGCTGGAACCAGAAGATGATTGATGTTTAAAGATATTTAACTGTTCTTGGTGGAATATTGGTTATAAAAGTAACCAAACATCTTCTTCAGCATTGATATTCTTCCCTCGTCCATCTGACCGACCATCTCCTCCAGAATCTTGACCTCAGCCGTTTTCCCAAACTCCCACATCTTCTTGATGAGCACACCCAGATATGCCTGGGTAGACATGGTCTTCACGGTCAGAGCAGATTCTCGCAGCTTCAGTACATGACTGAAGGACTCCTTCACCAACTGTTTTATCTTAGCTTCATTCTCCTCCTTCTTCTCATCTAGCACACCCAGAAGACCAGATGTGTCATTCACATTTGCTTGGAATTTTTTCTTCAGCTCTCCTATGGTTGTCTTAACCTTCCTGGTCTTGATGACGTACATCTGTGTGTCTTTCACATGTTCCTTAACAGAACATTCACACACGGTGCAAACTTTAGATTCCATGACCAAACAAAATGGGGCGATCCAGGCATCAGTGCATGGGTAATGACAGTTTTCTTCACAAGTGTCGCAGCGAGTGACTCCATCATATGAAAGCCCTGACCATCCGTTACCATAGTCCTCCAGTTCTTTGTAGGACTCTTCCACCTCAATGATGAAGTTCTTGTCATTTTCCAGTTGGCTCTTGTGTAACTCCAGCTGCTTTTGTGTCTTGTCAATGTCTTCCTTCAGCTTCTCAGTCATCTTGATTTTTTCTTGCAGGTTGTGGATGGATGCTGTCAGTCGTTGTTGTGACTTCAGAACGTCCACTGTGGTTTTCAGCTCCTGAGATCCAGTTTTCTTCAGGAACTCAGAAAATCCCTTCATTCCCTTTGTCGTCACTCGCCATGCGTTCTCCAAAGGCACCTCAGTGTCTTCGTCTCTCAGATCCTCCTGACGGTTATTGAACAGGAAGTGAACCGGCTGATTCTTCTCATTTTTGGCACATTTAATTTCTGCTTCTAAAAGAGCCTGAAGAGCATCTTTCGGTGGCATCCCATCTGAGTAAGTCATGAGCGCTATGATGTTTTTCTCCATGTCTTTTCCAAACAGAGACATCACTGAGTCAAAGATGTACCTCATGCGGTCGCTGACTCGATTCACAGTCGACTTCAGCACCAGACAAACCGCATTCATTTCATGAACTCCATCTTCCAATCCAAACAAGTCGAGCAATCTCTGATTGACGACGGCATCGTACTCGTTCCCTCTGGTGTCTCCATACCCAGGAGTATCGATGATGGTCAGAGAGAAGGGAAGAGTTTTATCCTCAAACCCAAAGATCTCGTAGACGATCACATCTGATGTCTGACTCTCTGCTTGACTTTTCTTCTCATCCTCTACGATCTGAAACCAGACTTCATCCTCAAACTTCACTCCCATGGTGTAGTTGACCAGAGCGTTGATCAGAGTAGATTTTCCTGTTCCTGTTTCACCAACAAGTAGGATGGTTTTATTTGTTTTTGTAGAGCTCTTTTCACCAACGGTCAGTCTCTTCAGGGTTCCAATATGTTGGGCTTTTGGTTTCAGCTGGTAAACTGCTGGAGGTCCTGAACAGATCAGGTCACTCTGAGATATCATGTCCTCGTATCCAGATGAGATCTTAGCTCTCTCTGAGTTCCTGAACAAGGAAATACAAGTGTTCTTAGTCTGGTGACAGAAACTTAAAAGTTTTAGTTATGTTTAAAAAAACAAACACTTTTTAGTACAATATTGAATAACCAAAACCAAACACGGCACACGACTAAATCACATTAGGTGAGTTTCTGCTAGTGGGGGTTCTAGGGTGAACCCCCCAGACAGGAACCTCTAACGGGCCAACCTTCTCCTCAGCCCATTCAGCCGTCATGTGTCCATCACAAGTCTGGTTCAAACAGAGCAGGTTTACTCGTAGTTCCTAGGGTATTCAAATGTAGATTTGGAGGACGGTCTTCTGCTATCAGGCACCGTTACTATGGAACCAACTTCCAATCTGGGTTAAGGAGGCTGACACCACCTCCACCTTTGAAACCAAACTTCAAACATTACTGTTTAGTAAAGCCTATAGTTAGAGTAAACTCTAGTGTGTTAGGGGCAGTAGTCACAGCCGCAGCTGCAGGACAAGACTAAAACAGTTTGTTTCAAACATAGCTTCATCCTAGATATACTGCTATAGACTTACGCTGCAAGGGGGCACCAACATGATCCACTGAGCGGTGCCCATCACCCGTCCTTATCTTTCCTTTCTCAGTTATTAGGGCCCGAGCACCTTCAGTGCAAAGGCCCTATTGTATCTGTAGGAATTTTTTTTTTTAGGGCCCGAGCACCTTCAGTGCGAAGGCCCTATTGTATTTGCAGGAATTTTTATTATTATTATTTTCCTGACAAAGTGAAGGCCTTTTTGCCCCCCTTAACATGCCCAAAAAGTCACCAAATTTTGCACCCTAGTCAGGCCTGGCGAAAAATTTGATATTTAAAGGTTTGCATTAATGGGCGTGGCAAAATGGCTCAACAGCGCCCCCCGGAAAACTTTGTGCCTCAAGCCCCATGATACGGTTTGACGTACATGCACGAAAATCAGTACACACCTGTATCATGGGACAACTTAAACAAAAGTCTCTTGGGGTCATGCCCGAAACCGAACAGGATGTCGGCCATTTTGAATTAGTCGTGTCATTTTGGCGAAATTTATGCCATTCCTTCGAAAGTTAATTCAGCCCGAACCGTAACGTGCCCCCAAGTGTGTTATACATCAAAATGTGCGTCTCCATCCTGCGACTACACGCATTACTTTTCTCTTTCAAAAGCGTTACCATGGCGACGCTAGACGCCAAAAAGCGCGGCCACCCTTCATCTGGTTGGTTCAGACAGAAAAAACTTTGCGCCTCAAGCCCCATAATACGGTTTGACGTACACGAACGAAAATCGGTACACACCTGTATCATGTCGCAACTAAAAGAAAAGTCTCTTGGCGCCATGGCCCAAACCGAACAGGAAGTCGGCCATTTTGAACATTCTGAATTAATTGCGTAATTTTGGAGCAATATATGCCATTCCTTCGAGAGTTAATTCAGCTCGAACCGTATCGTGAAGCCAGATGTGTTATACATCAAAATGTGCGTCTCCATCCTGCGACTACACGCATTACTTTTCTCTTTCAAAAGTGTTACCGTGGCGACGCTAGACGCCAACAAGCGGACCCCCCCTTCATCTGATTGGTCCATATTTGATAGTTCCCCAAAAGGCACCAAATTTGGCATGGAAGCCAGGCCTGGCGATAAATTTGATATTTCATGGTTTACATTAATGGGCATGGCAAAATGGCTCAACAGCGCCCCCGGAAAACTTTGTTCCTCAAGCCTCACAATACGGTTTGACGTACATGCACGAAAATCGCCACACACCTGTATCATGTCACAACTAAAAGAAAAGTCTCTTGGCGCCATGGCCGAAACCGAACAGGAAGTCGGCCATTTTGAATAAATTGTGTCATTTTGGCGAAATTTATGCCATTCCTTCGGCAGTTAATTCAGCCCGAACCGTAATGTGCACCCAGGTGTGTTATACATCAAAATGTGCGTCTACATCCTGCGACACCACGCATTACTTTTCTCTTTCAAAAGTGTTACCGTGGCGACGCTAGACGCCAAAAGGCGTGTCCCCCCTTCATGTGATTGGTCCATATTTGATAGTTCTCCAAAAGTCACCAATTTTTGCATGCAAGCCAGACTTGGCGATAAATTTGATATTTCATGGTTTGCATTAATGGGCGTGGCTTAACGGCTCAACAGCGCCCCCTAGAATACTTTTATCTGCTATAACTTTTGAATGGTTTGACATAGGAAGTCGTGGGTAGTGTCATGGGACTCTGTAATGAGTCCTTAAGCTTCGTTGGCCTTAATTAGCCCCGCCCCTTCTTCTGATTGGTTGTCCCGATTTTCTGCTATAACATTGAAATGGTTTGACATAGGGAGTCCTGGGTGGGGTCATCAGATTCTTTATGGAGTCCTTGACCTTCATTGGCCTTAATTAGCCCCTTCTTCTGATTGGTTGTCACTTTTTTCTGCTATAACTTTTGAATGGTTTGACATAGGAAGTCGTGGGTGGTGTCATGGGACTCTGTAATGAGTCCTTAAGCTTCGTTGGCCTTAATTAGCCCCGCCCCTTCTTCTGATTGGTTGTCCCGATTTTCTGCTATAACTTTGGAATGGTTTGACATAGAGAGTCGTGGGTGGTGTCATCAGATTCTGTATGGAGTCCTTGACCTTCATTGGCTTGAATTAGCCCCGCCCCTTCTTCTGATTGGTTGTCCCTTTTTTCTGCTATAACTTTTCAATGGTTTGACATAGGAATTCGTGGGTGGTGTCATTTCTGATACTTATGGGGGGCGGTGGCCGTGAGTGCGAGGGCCCGTTCATTGCTGCTTGCAGCTTTAATTTTTTCTTTTTTCTTTCGTTCTTCTGACGAAAGGAGGGCCTTTTTGCCCCCCTAAACGTGCCCAAAAAGTCACCAAATTTTGCACCCAAGTCAGGCCTGGCGAAAAATTTGATATTTAATGGTTTGCATTAATGGGCATGGCAAAATGGCTCAACAGCGCCCCCTTGAAAACTTTGTGCCTCAAGCCCCACGATACGGTTTGACGTACATGCACGAAAATCGGTACACACCTGTATCATGTGGCAACTTAAAGAAAAGTCTCTTGGGGTCATGCCCGAAACCGAACAGGAAGTCGGCCATTTTGAATTAGTTGTGTCATTTTGGCGAAATTTATGCCATTCATTCGAAAGTTAATTCAGCCCGAACCGCAACGTTCCCCCAAGTGTGTTATACATCAAAATGTGCGTCTCCATCCTGCGACAACACGCATTACTTTTCTCTTTCAAAAGCGTTACCGTGGCGGCGCTAGACGCCAAAAAGCGTGCCCACCCTTCATCTGATTGGTTCGACAGAAAAAACTTTGTGCCTCAAGCCCCATAATACGGTTTGACGTACATGAACGAAAATCGGTACACACCTGTATCATGTCGCAACTAAAAGAAAAGTCTCTTGGCGCCATGGCCGAAATCTAACAGGAAGTCGGCCATTTTGAACATTCTGAATTAATCGCGTAATTTTGGAGCAATATATGCCATTCCTTCGAGAATCAATTCAGCCCGAACCGTATCGTGAACCCAGATGTGTTATACATCAAAATGTGCGTCTCCATCCTGCGACTACACGCATTACTTTTCTCTTTCAAAAGTGTTACCGTGGCGACGCTGGACGCCAACAAGCGCACCCCCCCTTCATCTGATTGGTCCATATTTGATAGTTCCCCAAAAGGCACCAAATTTGGCATGCAAGCCAGGCCTGGCGATAAATTTGATATTTCATGGTTTGCATTAATGGGCGTAGCAAAATGGCTCAACAGCGCCCCCCGGAAAACTTTGTGCCTCAAGCCCCACAATACGGTTTGACGTACATGCACGAAAATCCCTACACACCTGTATCATGGCACAACTTAAAGAAAAGTCTCTTGGCGCCATGGCCGAAACCGAACAGGAAGTCAGCCATTTTGAATAAATTGTGTCATTTTGGCGAAATTTATGCCATTCCTTCGGCAGTTAATTCAGCCCGAACTGTAACGTGCACCCAAGTGTGTTATACATCAAAATGTGCGTCTACATCCTGCGACACCACGCATTACTTTTCTCTTTCAAAAGTGTTACCGTGGCGACGCTAGACACCAAAAGGCGCGCCCCCCCTTCATGTGATTGGTCCATATTTGATAGTTCTCCAAAAGTCACCAAATTTTGCATGCAAGCCAGGCCTGGCGATAAATTTGATATTTCATGGTTTGCATTAATGGGCGTGGCCTAACGGCTCAACAGCGCCCCCTAGAATACTTTTCTCTGCCATAACTTTTGAATGGTTTGACATAGGAAGTTGTGGGTGGTGTCATGGGACTCTGTAATGAGTTCTTAAGCGTCGTTGGCCTTAATTAGCCACGCCCCTTCTTCTGATTGGTTGTCCCGATTTTCTCCTATAACTTTGGAATGGTTTGACAAAGAGTCGTGGATGGTGTCATCTGATTCTGTATGGAGTCCTTGACCTTCATTGGCCTGAATTAGCCCCGCCCCTTCTTCTGATTGGTTGTCCCGATTTTCTGCTATATCTTTTGAATGGTTTGACATAGGAAGTCGTGGATGGTGTCTTTTCTGATATGCTTATGGGGGGCGGTGGCCGTGAGTGCGAGGGCCCGTTCATCGCTGCTTGTTAATTATAAGTATCTCATAATCATCATTGTTCTCCATTGTTCTGGTAGTTTGCATGTTTGCAGTCCAGAGCTTCAGGAGCTGCATGCTGACCTGCAGTCCCACCCTCTGATCATCCCACTGCTGCTTCCACCTGTCTGTGTGGATGTCTTGTAGATTCCTGCTGACATTCTGACCTGCATAAATCTAGATTTAGAAGCATCGTGTAAAACTCAGAATTTATTGGAATATCATAATTACGTTCGTGAATATCAATTAATCACTAGCTGCCACTGCTCATAGATCAGCAAAAATCAATCATCTAAGGAGGCGTGACGGTGCCTCCTGAACCGACACCTCCACATGTGGACGTGGTCAACATTAAACATGAGAGAATTTAAAAAAAAATAAAAAATGCTCAAATATGCTTTAAACTGCAGTGGAGCAATTAAAAATATTTTTCCTTTAGTAGATTGCTAGGCTCCATCTCTGCAGGTCACCATAGCAACCATGTGGACTAGAAAGATCCAGCAGGGACACGCAGGTCTTATTTCACCTACATAGTCAGTCAGGAAGTGGGGATTGTGAGCAGATGTGCTGAAAACCAGGTCGGCAGAGTGAAAAACAGGTGTCAGGCAGTTAACGTTCAGCAATGTTTACTCACGTTGCCATGGTGATGGTCGGGTGTGTCAGCTGATGGAGATCTGGTCTACAGAAGGAAAGGATGCAGATGTTAGTATTTCACTTAATCATTTATATAAAACCAATTCATATCTGAGCAGCTACATATTTATGACAATCGCAGCACAAACGCTGTAATATGAGCAACTTAGTTTACTGCTTCTAAGATGACCAGGGCTTTTATAACAGAACAATGTGGTGTTTTTTAATCCCTAGAGTCCAAATATGTTTGTGATGTAAATTTGTAATTTCAGCTGTTCTTCTTTTCCTTTTTTTATTGTCACCTTGTTCTCTACAATCCACAAATAAATAAATGAACCGTTGGAGAACTGACAGTACCTTTTGACTTTTGAACAACTGTTGTGTTTTAACTAAGTTTGAAAAAAACCTGCATTAAAGGTATAGTCAGTAATGTTGGAGAGGTAGCAAGATTTGAAAGTGGCACCTCCTCTAAGCCCCGCCCCCTCCTCCCCCTCCCGTCAGCGCTCCGTCCAAAGCCACGCCCCCACAAACTTTGGGGAACGCGCATTTGCAGGAGTCGAGTTTTCCAGGACATTTCATTTTGGACAGCACATTTTCAACAAAACTACCCCATGTCTCATTCACCTGTAAGCGAGGCCGGTTTTAGGGGGGGGGGGCAGGGGTGGGACTCGAGTGCGTGAAGTTTTCCGGCAAGATTTTCGACGTGACAAGTGCGCGCATGGGACAGAGGGGGGCGTGGGACTTAAAATGAAGGCATCTGATTGGTTCTTTCCCCCCTGCCAATCCTCTGGTCCTCTGACCAATCCATGCCATTTGGTGCGCAAAAAACAGATTGGTCAGAGTTTTTACAGGATTAAAACTGTCAGAGAGGTCGGATTTTTTTCTTTCCTTTTTCTGAACACATTATTCACTGGCTACTCTCAGGATGGAAGGACCATTTCACCCAGTATAACAATACATGTTTTTGAATATGATAACAGACTATACCTTTAATTAAACATATAACATTGAGCTGGTCATGATGGACTGAAGCCTAGTCTTCTCAAGAAATGCTTGCCTGCCATTACAAAACCTCTTCTTCACATATTGAATTGCTCACTTGCTACAGGTCGTTGTCCTGACCAGTTCAAATGGGCCAGAGTCATCCCAGTACACAAATCTGATGAAAAGTGTAAGTACTCAAATTATAGACCAATCTCCATTTTGCCTTGTTTGGCCAAAGTACTTGAAAGAATTGTGTACAATAGACTAACAGAGTATTTAAATGAATCCAATCTCCTCTATTCTCATCAATATGGATTTAGAGAAAAACACTCCACCGCGATGGCTCTGGTTCAACTAATTGATAGATTTTCAATGGCATTGGATAATAATGAATTTACTATTGGGGTTTTTATAGACCTGTCCAAAGCCTTCGATACCGTTGATCATAGTCTTCTGGTTAAAAAATTGCAGATGTATGGTATTGGGGAAATAGAGCTTCAATGGTTCAATTGTGAGCTAGACGTGGGACAAGACACAGCTCCTCGACACAGCTGGTGAGCTTGGCCTCGAAGGAGTGATAAGCTCAAACAAAACAATAGCGGGCTACTGAGCCGCTATGCAAAAAAGCTATACAAAAGTATCAAATAGCGACAGAATCGGATAATCCAAGGAAAATGGCACCAAAAAAAGGGAACCAGTTCAATCCACAGGACCTGACCCAAATAGGTGAGACCCTGGAGGGAGTAAAGGTTCAGCTGGAAGGCTTGGAGGAGATAAAGGTTCAGCTGGAATGCTTGAAGGAGATAAAGAGCCAACTACAAGGGATGCAAGGCCTGATGAAAGAGATTCAACACCTCAAAGAGGAAAATGAGAAAAAAGATGGGCTGATAATAGCTCTAAACAACAAAATGGAGGAGCTTGATCAACAAAACAAGCTAAATGATGTGATCATTACGGGTATTGAGATCAAGCCCAGGAGCTATGCAGCAGCGACGAGAGGACAGGAGGAGATGAAGGAGGAAGACATCCAATCTGTGGAAAAGCAGGTACAGGATTTCCTAACCTCCAAAAACATTAAGATCGATCTTGAAAATGTGGATACACTGCTGCCCAAGAAAAAAAAGGTGGGAGAACGTGAAGATGTAAACAGGGCTGTTCTGCTGAAATTCACTAACAGAAAACACAAAATAGCGCTGCTAAAACAAGGCAGTAAGCTGAAAAATACCAGTGTGTTTATAAACGAGAATCTCAGCAAGAAAAACGCCACCATCGCCTGGAAAGCTCGTCAACTGAAGAAGGCTGTAAAAATACAAAATACCTGGATGGCAAACTGCAGAGTCTACATCAAACAAAATGGGCCAGAAAATACCAGACTGGTGCTGATCAGGGAGGTAGAGGAGTTGGAGAAACTTACCGGCTAAGTATGTCAAAGCCCATCATGAAACCTCTACAAAAAGAATTGACTACCTACTCACAAAAAACAAAGATGAATAAACTTAAAGGCAGGATTGCCAATTATGAAAAAAGGAACCTTTTAAAACAACACCTTGGATCAGAAGACTCGAATGAAGAAATTGACCCGGGTACCCATTTCTACTACAGCAGAGCACTAAATTGTGGATATTATACAAGGGAGCAGTTCAATAAGGACATTGTGATGGATCAGAGGCTGTCAATCATTCATTTCAACAGCAGGAGTTTATATGCAAATTTTGATCACATATTGGAATACTTGGAAGGTTTTTCTACATCCTTTGATATCATTGCAGTGTCAGAAACCTGGATATGGTTCTGTGACTATCTGAACAACCGTAAACAGTTTGTTTCTTGGAATGGTTTTGATTCTAGCTATAGGAAGTTAACATGTGGTTTGCCGCAAGGATCCATTCTTGGTCCTTTGCTATTTATTATTTATGTAAATGATTTATATCTGGTTTCAAAAAGCATTTTTTTTGTCAATTTTGCTGATGATACGAATATGTTTATGTCGAATCGAAGTTATGAAGACCTAATTACTCAAACAAATGTTGAACTTACAAAAGTTAATCTCTGGTTCCAAAAAAATAAATTATCTCTAAATATTAAAAAAACTTCATACATGTTAGTCGTACCAAAAAATAAGAAAAAGATTCCTTATGATAAAGATGTCTACATATTCAATCATTCTCTTATTAGAGTGCAATATGCCAAGTTTTTGGGTATTTATATTGATGAAAAATTAAATTGGAAAAAACATGTATCATTCATCTGTAACAAAGTTGCTAAGAACATTGGTGTCATCAGCAGGATAAGACATGTTTTACCCAGAAAAATCCTTATATCACTTTATTATACTTTAATATATCCTTTTCTCACTTATTGCAATCTTGTATGGGCAAGCACTTACAAAACAAACCTCTTGTTCAAACACCTTGTTACTTTACAGAAACGATTTGTTAGAATGGTTACATACTCTGAGCCACATGCAAGTTCAGGTCCACTATTTCAAGAACTTAATTTTATGAATGTCTATGATATCAATGTGTATCAGATTTGTTTATTTGTGTTTCAGCATAGAATGAATATTTTACCTTGTAGTTTCTCTCACATATTTATGTCCAATAACCAAGTCCATAGCTACCAGACACGAAGCTCTTCCAACCTCCACACTGCCTTCTTTAGAACTGCTCTTGGGCAATTTTCAATTTGTTATCAAGGTCCACGTCTCTGGAATCAACTACCTGACTATCTGAAAAAAATTATTAACTTAACATCATTTAAAAAGGCTCTCAAAAAGTACCTCATCAGTCAAACCATGTATCATCAAACATAAGATAATTATTGTTGTGTTTTTTTTCTCTCTCTCTCTCTCGCCCCTCTCTCTCTCTCTCTCCTTATGAGCTTATTCATTATTTTTGTTTTGTATTATTCATTTATGTACGTATTCCTATTTTTTTTTTCCTTATATATTTTACTGTTTAATCTCTACACTTTTCTACTTATTTCTTATTACTGTTCAATTATTTTCCTATGTTGTTTTTAAACTGTAACAAATTTGATATTTGAATATGTTGGGTGAGGTTTTCATATAAGCCCTCTTGGGTTTCATACCTCCCCTTTGCACATCCCAGTAATGTTGATTGTTCATGTTGTTTATTTATATGATACTGTTTGTGCTAAATAAATTAAAAAAAAAAAAAAACATTTTTGTATAAGGTGCGGTGTGGGACATCATTCTGAATTAGTTCATAAACACATATGAAACCAAGCTCTTTTACACACCATGCTGAAAACCTCACAGACTGACAAGTGAAATGGGAGGCTTTAGCCAAAATATTATTCAGTAAGGTTGTTGCTTTAGTCAGAGTTGTTTTTGGCTGTTGATATGACATCAATATGCGATCAAATTAACCGCCATGAAAAAAAGCGCCAAGGGGCGGATCTAGGATGTCAGGAGATCTGGGGCTTAGCCCCCGTTTTCCCACTCCTTTGGACGTACAGTAACCTACAGCTCGGTTTGCAATAGCTCTCTACCACTACCAAAAGTTTTCTACCATTTTTAAATACACCTGGCATGTCCAAATTTTGGGAGATTTCTCTCCACTTTTGTCCCTTTTTATTGAGGTCACGATAGGCCTGCAGTCTTGTATCCCACAACTCCTCACACAGACGCACAGCCAAAATGATTTTTTCTTCAATCTTGATCGTCTCTGATCTACAACCTGCAAGTTTTTTTCTCCCTCCACCACCTTCTCTCCTATCGGACACCGCCGAGATGTCGTCACAGCGCAGCACGGTGAAATTAAAAAATGTTCAATTTGGGCGCAGGCAAATGTTTTAAGTTATTTAGATAATTTTAGATATTTTGCGGCGCAGTATCAGGCCAGCAGAGATCATTTTAGATGCTTCCCGTACCCTGAATGCATTAAGTGACGGGAGCATTATTTTTTATAGGATGTTACTGGACTATCAAATGATGCTACCCCTGAAATATTGATTTAAAATGGCTGAATTGAGGTATAAGAATGCTGAGATTCATGCTGCAGTGGTAGTGAGGTGATTAGTATCTTACCTGAATGCATTAAGTGACGGGAGCATTATTTGATAGGACGTTACTGGACTATCAAATTATGCTACCCCTGAATGCCGTGGTAGCATTTTTCGATGAAGCAGCAGAAATCGACAGAACACCGGCTCGGTCTGCGCTTTGCGCCCAGAGCAGACGCTTCCCCACCGAGCTCGGCGGCGCGAGACGGCACCTGCCGCGGTGTTTGCGCCCCAATTGAACATTTAGACCAGACGATTATTTTTTTTTTTTCAGATCTGGGCACCTGCGCCGTCTCTGCGCCGAGTCTGCGCCCAACCCGGCGGCGTGCGCTCTGTTGCGCGCCGCCGACCCTGCGCTCTTGCGCACAGGCAGCAAATACACAATAAATGGGAAAGCCGCCGGCGGCTACCGCTGTGCGCCCTCTGCGTGAAAACTGCTTTCAGTGATTGTTGACATGGGGGCTCGCCTGCTCGGCCATCTCCGTGGGCGCTCGGGCCCCGAAGCACCCACGGTTCTGGCGCCTATGGATCCGGGGCTTTTGGAAAAACATTCGGGGCTTGAGCCCAAGTAGCCACCCCCTAGATCCGCCTCTGCGAGGGTCAGGATTTTTAACTGTATTCTACATGAAGCCGGGAGGCAGTGGAGAGATTTAAGTGTGGGAGTGATGTGTGACCATCTATTTGACCTGGTGAGTAGTCCTGCGGCAGCATTTTGGACTAACTGTAAGTTATCCAGAGCAGAGGAACTGAGTGCAGCGAAAAGCGCGTTGCAGTAGTCAATCCGGGATGAGATGAAAGCATGTATGAGCATTTCAATTTCAGTGGCGGAAACTATGGGTCTCAGTTTGCTGATGTAAGTGAAAGAAGCAAGTTCTGGTCAACTGTTTAATGTGGGAGTAAAATGATAGTGATTGGTCAAATATTACCCCCAAATTGCGCAAGTTGGAGTGAGCAGCAGTGGAAAGGGTGCTGATGCTTAAGCAAGAACTAGTGGAGTGATCTTATCTGGAGCATATGTGAGTGTGTGAGGTTTTCAGCATGGTGTGTAAAAGAGTTTGGTTTCATATGTGTTTTTTTTTTTTTTTTTTGGATCCTGTGTGGAGTTTGCATGTTCTCCCCGTGCTTGCGTGGGTTTCCTCCGGGTACTCCGGTTTCCTCCCACAGTCCAAAAACATGCATGCTAGGTTAATTGATGATTCTAAATTGCCCGTAGGTGTGAGTGTGAGTGTGTCTGGTTGTATCTATGTGGCCCTGCCCTACTGGTGACCTGTCCAGGGTTAACCCCTGCCTCTCGCCTGAAAATAGCTGGGATAGTCTCCAGCAGACCCCCGTGACCCTGAAAAGGATAAAGCGGGTATAGATAATGGATGGATTGGATGGACACGCACTCAGCATGTACCGCGTACCCAGGACCTTCTAGGTGCAAAGCTACACTACCAGCACTACCACTGTGCCATCGGCCCAATCCAATCATTTGTGTTTATGAACGTTAATTCAGAATTATGTCCCTCATGCCACGGCACCTCATATTTTTGCCTCAAGGCCTTTAATGATTCTTTTTTTTGTATCCTCCAACAGAAGTTTTTAAAAGCAGCGTAATCTAAACACACGTATGAATCAGGGATTATTCTCTAAAAGTGCAGGTAAAGTAACATAAAACGGTGAACTATACAAAAGGACAACATAATATTAAGAAAAACTCTAAAACAGAGCATTTGAAATATCTTCAAATTTTCAAGTTAACTGAAATAAACAAGACGTTCCATTAAAATAAGGGTTAATCTGGTCTGATGATGAGTCTGATGATGGAGAAAAACATGTATTGAAGGAGCTAACCCTAAAAACTCACTCAGAGTGGAGGGATGCCCGTTACACACAAGTCGTCTCTCCTTTTTTACAACTTTGGAAAAAAAGTAGGAGATCGTTTTTTTGCTTTACAGGAGAATGCATCTTCCAAGCAGCACGAGAATGGGGGGGATGTTGTGAGGATGTATCCTCATAAAGTATCTGCGCTGCATTAGCAGGATTTAATGAAGCTGAGGGTAGAGATGTGATGCTTACCTGTCTGTTGTCTGCCTGTCGTCTGTCTCTCTTCCCTCTGCTCTGATCTTTTATAATCCACCAGCAACTCTCTGGACTTGTTCTTTCACTTTTAGTCAGCACGACGTACACATAGATGTATATCTGCTCTCAGCTCAACCTGAACAATACATTTTGATCTTAAAATGGAACAAAACACGATTTCTGTGAAATCATGTGACTAAACACACAAACTCACACACACACACACACACACACACACACACACACACACACCTACACAGTTCATCTTAACACATCACCATAATGGATTAAAACTAAGATAATAAAGACCCGATTGAAGTTTATAATAAATAATAGTAGTAATTACAATATATTTTATTTATAGTTGCCTTTCTGGCACCTTCCAGCTTTAAACTATGAGGCTTTACAAAAGATATGGCCTTTACCATTTAGCAATTGCCGCCTTTTGAAGAAAACATTTCCATTTCCTGGACAAAATTGAGACTTAATTGTAAATCTAAACTGAATTTTTTAACACTTGGATTAAAACAGCCTTTCCCAGCCAATGAGCGCCGGAAGTCTGGAGCGATTGGACATCAGCAGATCCTGAGCTAGGGGGGTGCACGACTGAAAAAGGAAGACACCATCTTCACCTCTTTAGCCAGAGCACTGAGCCAGCTGCATGATCCTTCTCATTCAGCAGCTGACTCACACAACTCAGGTGAGAGACCTTTCTGACCCACAAGTGGAAACCAGCTCCACACCTGGAAGGGGGTATGGTATCTTGGAGTGTTAGGGAAGTAAATTCATGCCTACACTCACAATTTGCATGCTTTCACATCTAACACAATTTAATTATTTTTTTTTGTATTAATTTTAATTTTAGTTTTTTTTGTCTAGCATTTATCACAGGGTGTTTAAATTGTTAGTTTCTTTTGAAGTACACCACACATCAACACTTCATCCACAATACTACAGGACTGTCTCAGAAAATTAAAATATTGTGATAAAGTCCTTTATTTTCTGTAATGCAAAAATGTCATACATTCTGGATTCATTACAAATCAACTGAAATATTGTAAACCATTTATTATTTTAATATTGCTGATCATGGCTTACATCTTAAGAAAACTCAAATATCCTATCTCAAAAAATTAGAATATTCTGGGAATCTTAATCTGTAAACCATAATCAGCAATATTAAAATAATAAAAGGCTTGCAATATTTCAGTTCATTTGTACTGAATCCAGAATGTATGACATTTTTGTTTTTTTTTAATTGCATTACAGAAAATAAAGAACTATCACAATATTCAAATTTTCTGAGACAGTCCTGTAGATCAGTGGTTCCCAAACTGTGTGCCGAGGCACACTGGTGTGCCTTGAGGCAAGTCCAAGTGTGCCGTGGGATTTTGTGACAACCATAGCCTACTGCAATATAGTATACAACTAGACAAAAATAATTATTTTAATTTACTATATACTACTTTGAATGCACTCATTCCATAATACAGAGCTAAACTCTTAATCTAAAAATTATTTTAAAAAATCCTCAAAGAGGATCCCACATTTCGCTGTTCGCGCAGGTGGGAATTTTAGACTGTGACACATCAAAGGCAGTAGGTCAACACAACATTAAAACATAAACAAGAGGGAAAATGGAGCGCTTTCTCGTGCGGAGCAAACCACCAATCTGGTTGAAATGGGTGTGTTTGATGAAGCCCAATTTGATAAAGTTTAAATATTTTTGTGAAGTATTTTGTTAATAAATATTTCATGAGTAGAATAGTTGTCTTTGTCATATCTTATTTGGCATTAGTAAATAATAAACTTAACAGATGATATTAGTGATAACACGTGTTATAAGGCTATTTTGCACAATAGGTCTGCCTTGAAAATTTTATTTGTCCTTTGGTGTGCCTTGGGCACAGAAAGTTTGGGAACCACTGCTGTAGATGATTCAAGCAAACACATGGAATCATCCTAACATTTAACAAATCCTGTTTCTTCGTTACCTACCTTTATACACTGAAGTTCTGAAGCAGCAAAATTAAGAATGTTTGGTATTGCAAAGTTCAGTTTTCCATGTGTACAGTTAGGTTTTACAGTCTCTGCTCAGACTTTGCCTCAACTCAATGAGAATAGCCCCCTCATCGGACATGGACCCCAAACCGCAGGGTGTGTGTGTGTGTGTGTGTGTGTGTGTGTGTGTGTGTGTGTGTGTGTGTGTGTGTGTGTGTGTGTGTGTGTGTGTGTGTGTGTGTGTGTGTGTGTGTGTGTGTGTGTGTGTGTGTGTGTGTGTGTGTGTGTGTGTGTGTGTGTTTAGTCACATGATTTCACAGAAATCGTGTTTTGTTCCATCTTAAGATCAAAGTGTAATGTCCAGGTTGAGCTGAGAGCAGATATACATCTATGTGTACGTGGTGCTGACTAAAAGTGAAAGAAAAATGAGGAAGGGCTTTGTTTTCTGTTGTGTACTGCTCATCGGACATGGACCCCAAACCGCAGGGGCGGCCGCAGTCGCAGTCTGGGCCCTGCTATAAAGAACTCTTACACAACAGAAAACAAAGCCCTTCCTCATTTTTCTTTCACTTTTAGTCAGCACCACGTACACATAGATGTATATCTGCTCTCAGCTCAACCTGAACATTACACTTTGATCTTACAGTTTTTTCTGAATGCTTAAGTACATTTTTTGTAAAATTGTCTATTTTTGCTAAACTCTACACACAAATGAGAAAACCTTTCACCAAATTATCAAAACGTTATAGTTCTCTTGTAAAAGCAAACACAGTTTGATTAACTCTACACACCTTAGTAAAAATGGTGTTTTCATATCAGACAGTAAACACATGCCATCATTTACTAAGTACATAATGTGCCAACTACACACTAATGGTATGAATACAAAACACATCTGGCTTTTTTCTTTTTCTGTGCACAAGGTAGGCTAGGTCAGTTTGAGGTCATACTTTTGTCATAGTTCTGTAAACACACAGGGATCCAAACTTCAAGTATTGGTGTTTATTCACACTCGTCAAAACAAAGACACAGCACAGAACACAAAATAATACATTCACAAAAAAAAGACAATCAGCCTACATCATGCCGTCTCTCTGGGTCCGGCCACTAAATCTCATCCACATCGCATGCGATGTCCTCCAGTCCAAGGCACCGGGGAAAATACCTCCTTGCATGCCGTATCCAGGCCTGACATGATGCCTGCTCAATATCTCCACATGCCTTCTCCATTGCTTGTAAAAGGGCTGCGTGTTGATGGGGAAGGCGGTCGTGGGCTTTCCAGCGCCGGGCAGAAAAGAACTCTTCAATCGGATTTACACTAAGAATGGAGAGTATGGGGGGAGGTTGAGTGCCATGAAGAGTGGGTGATCGGTAAACCAGTTGTGAACCAAAGCAGCCCTATGGAAAACATTGTCCCATATGATGACATATCAGGTCTGCTCTGGCCCTTCTCTTCCCCTTACTCGTCCTCCTCTTGCTCCTCCTTGTCCTCTTCCTCTAACTTCCTCTAAACCTCTTGCTTCTTCACCTCCACGTCCTCTCCCTCTTGCTTCTTCACCTCCACATCCTCTTCCTCCAATTCCTTCACCTACACGTCCTCTTCCTCGGCCTCCTCTGATTCTTACTCTTCTTGCTCCTTCCATTGTACTCCACACAGACAGCTTACCTGTGGCTTATTCATAGTGCTTAGGCTGATTGCAAAGTGAACTAATTCTCTAAAATTGTTTTCACATGTGAAAGTGTGCAAGGCAGTTGGCAAAATAGTGTAAATAATAGCCATACATGTGTATAATTTTGCTAGGAGTGTTTTGGAAATTTGGCAATTGAGTGTAAGCAGTGAATTGTGCCTACAGTTTTGCAAAGTGTGTGTTACAAAATTACAAACTGAGTGCAAAGCAGTATTTGTGCTTTTAGTTTGGCTAACTCAGTTAGTGGTTTTGCTATATGTATTAATAGTTTTAGAAATTGTGCTACAAGAACATGATTAGCGCCTAAGCTTTCAGAAAAAACTGTAAGATGGAACAAAACACGATTTCTGTGAAATCATGTGACTAAACACACAAACTCACAAACACACACACACACACACACACACACACACACACACACACACACACACACACACACACACACACACACACACACACACACACCTACACAGTTCATCTTAACACATCACCATAATGGATTAAAACTAAGATAATAAAGACCCGATTGAAGTTTATAATAAATAATAGTAGTAATTACAATATATTTTATTTATAGTTGCCTTTCTGGCACCTTCCAGCTTTAATCTATGAGGCTTTACAAAAGATATGGCCTTTACCATTTAGCAATTGCCGACTTTTGAAGAAAACACTTCCATTTCCTGGACAAAATTGAGACTTAATTGTAAATCTAAACTGATTTTTTTAACACTTGGATTAAAACAGCCTTTCCCAGCCAATGAGCACCTGAAGTCTGGAGTGATTGGACATCAGCAGATCCTGAGCTAGGGGGGTGCACGACTGAAAAAGGAAGACACCATCTTCACCTCTTTAGCCAGAGCACTGAGCCAGCTGCATGATCCTTCTCATTCAGCAGCTGACTCACACAACTCAGGTGAGAGACCTTTCTGACCCACAAGTGGAAACCAGCTCCACACCTGGAAGGGGGTATGGTATCTTGGAGTGTTAGGGAAGTAAATTCATGCCTACACTCACAATTTGCATGCTCTCACATCTAACACAATTTAATTACATTTCTTATTTTTTTGTATTAATTTTAATTAATATTTTTTTGTCTAGCATTTATCACAGGATGTTTAAATTGTTTCTTTTGAAGTACACCACACATCAACACTTCATCCACAATACTACAGGACTGTCTCAGAAAATTAGAATATTGTGATAAAGTCCTTTATTTTCTGTAATGCAAAAATGTCATACATTCTCGATTCATTACAAATCAACTGAAATATTGTAAGCCTTTTATTATTTTAATATTGCTGATCATGGCTTACAGCTTAAGAAAACTCAAATATCCTATCTAGAAAAATTTGAATATTCTGGGAATCTTAATCTTAATCTGTAAACCATAATCAGCAATATTAAAATAAAAAGCTTGCAATATTTCAGTTCATTTGTAATGAATCCAGAATGATATTTTTGTTTTTTTTTAAACTGCATTACAGAAAATAAAGAACGTTATCACAATATTCAAATTTTCTGAGACAGTCCTGTAGATGATTCAAGCAAACACATGGAATCATCCTAACATTTAACA